>NW_009259328.1:524028-524315 GCF_000687185.1 Egretta garzetta
CAGCCGGTGACAAGCACCATCTAGGCCGCACTCATCAGGCTTTCTATCCCTTCAAGCTGGCGCCCGGCCTACTGCCGCCTGAAGAAAACCCACCTCCCTCCCCAGCCGGGGGGCTCAAAGCCGTTTCCAACACGATGTATCCTGACAGGAGCCTTAAATCTGCGGTAGTTTGACTTGGCGCACAAGTTCCCTCGCCTCGACCGCTGCGGTCGCTCCCCACTGTCGGCGCCACTAGAAATTACCTCAAGGATAGGCGGCACTGGGGTAGGGCGGCCCGGGGCGGGGGG
>NW_009259328.1:524691-526674 GCF_000687185.1 Egretta garzetta
CCACCCCCCCGGCCCGGAGCCGTTTCCCTGAGGGAGCCAGCAGCGCCAGGCCTCCCTTCACAGGTTTCACGTTACTTGGGGCGTTTTTTGTGGTGGCCCAGCAGTGTGGGTGCAGAAATGGAGATAAAACCTGAAGGGAAAGGCTGGGCTTTACACACCATCACTTTTTTTATTTTTTCCTGCAGTAGGGGTTAAACCCGTTGGAGAGGGGCTCTGGAGGCTAGGGCTGAGAAAGCCCTGAGGGGAAGGTCTCTGCTGTGGGGGAGCTTCCCGCCATGGCTGGGCACCCTGCATGTGCCTCGCACCCCACATGCACCCATCCCCGCACCCCGTGCCTGCCCACCCTGCTTCTTCATGCACCCCACGCCTGCCTGCCCTGCCACATGGCCTGTGTGCTCACCCTGCTGCCCCACATGCCCACAGTGCCACCCCACACATGCTTGCCCTGCAGCCCCGGGTGTGTGTGGCGCAGCGCCCAGGGCTCATGCTTATGCTGCTGGTCTAGAAGTGCCCCTTCCCTCGCTGCGGTCAGTAACAAAGGTCTGACAGCCTTGAGTTTGGGGTATGGACGCAAAGGAGTAGCATGTAGCTAAGTTGAGAGCCTCTCGGTGAAGCTGTAAGCATAGGCAACACCCTGAGCATGTCACCTGGGGACAACAAAGTCAAGTTTGAAAAGGTAAAAGCTTTCCCGGTTTTCTTTTGGAGACCTTGGTGCACGTGGGATATACTCAAGGGACTCCTGGCTGGGAGCCCCCATCCTGCCTCGAACAAGGGTGAGGCCTGTGAGCCAGGCGCATGGGGGGCAGGTCTGGGTTGTGCTGAGCACCAGGGGCTGAAGGCAAATACCACGCTGTGGGCAGATTTAGAAACTGTGTTGCAGTCTTCATGTTAAATGAATGTTACCAGCTCCTTGTCCTTCCTTTAGCATACTAGAATTGTAATTTGGATCAGTAACAAGCAGGAGGTACCCGCCTGAAAAAAAAGTGGCAGTCAAGATATGTTTAGGTTGATACTTCCATATGTGCCAGATGGATGCGTGTAGCAGTTTTCGGTTGTTATTTTGTGGCTGACAGTTGCTGCAATACATCTTGTAGGGCATTTTTTTCACTCTGTATAAGTTTATTTGCCTGGTGGTCCTACACTGCTCATCCCTGGGCTGGTTACCAGCTTTTGACCCATGATAACTTACATATTTGGGGGTGTTTGTGCACAGGAGCAGTAATCAGAGTTTCTCCAAAAGTTAACTGAAAGGAAGTTACTAGATGAGCCGCTTGTGGTCATGTAATTTAATTTTTATATGGACCATTTTAGTGAAAATCTCACAAGTATAGGTTTTTTCTTTTTCCTTACTCTACTCTTTAAAGACAACTGAGTCTTTGAAAGGATTTGGTTTATGTGGTGAAGTACATTGTACGAAGTCAAAACCCAAACTCATTAAAGCACTAGTAAAATCTAGGAGGTGTGGACTTGTCTATTTTGCCTGCATGTCCCAGGCGCTCTCCAACTGTCAAAAGTATGTAGACCTTTGCAAATCTCACTGAAATCTACAGATGAAAAGAGATTAAGACTGTATGCTAGGGAAATACCAGATTTGTCCCACATATGCATCTCTAACTAGGGTGATGCAAAGGCACTTCAGAGCATGTTGTGTTGCCAGCAGTGGGTCATGACCCTCATGCATAGAGCCTTCAAAGTGCTTTTCCATCCCCTCCCTCTGTCTGCCCTTCAGAAATTAATTTTGGTTGAGAATTAAGGAAACTACACCAACTTCATACAGAGTGTGTCATCGTTTTCTGTCCTGGGGTTGTAAATGTGTATTTATTCACTTCTGCTTTGCAGGGACTGGCAGGATGTGGGTGGTAAAACTCACCGTGTGCTTACAAAACCATCAGAAGGAAGCAGTAGCTGCGTGTGTGTGCACAACTGAGCAGACATAGTAATGCTTGTCGCAGGAGCACATTTGCTACGTTGCGTCTGCGGCTC
>NW_009259328.1:526699-581363 GCF_000687185.1 Egretta garzetta
TTTCCCTCTGCATCCTTGCCCCTGCAGGACTTGAACCGTAGGGGATTAGGAAGAAGCATACTTTGGAGGGGCAGGCAGCTCCACAGCTACTTGCTGACAAGTTTCCTGTACTTCCCTGTTGAAGCCCTCAGTAATAGCAATTACTGGAAGGAGGCCGTTAAACTGCAAAAGTTAGGAAGTAGCAAATAGAATGACTTCAGAAGGAGTGACTGTTCCTCGCCCAGGATTTGTAGAATGCTGGCTGGGTTTGCATGCATAAAAGCAGGGTTTTGGAATGGAAATTATAAGATTCGGGCCCTTTGTGTCTGGAGGGGGGATGGGTTGTGTAATACGGGTGATTGTGGGGGGATTGTGAGGTTAGAGGTAGCGTTTGAAAGGTGTTCTGGGCTTACAGCAGCATCTGTCTTCAAAAGGCCTCTTTTGAGTATTTGAAGGACTGCATTACTCGTCTCAAACATTCAGAATTCATACCTGAGTGTCCAACTTCGTGAAAAATCAGTCTATGGCATGTTGTGACCTTCTTCTTTCCAGTTTCCCTTTGGGGCTTCAAGTTTACCTGTGAAAGCAGGAGATTTTCCAAGTGATTTTAGAGCTGTCTAAGAATTCCAGTGATTCAAAGGGAAAAGGTCAAATTTTATCATGATCCCAGCAGACTGGGAGCAATGATAAAGTTACAAGTGTGGCTTTAAAGTTTTTTCTGATTTATTTCCAAGGTGCTCGTGCCTTTCGGAGTTTGGGTTGCCTTTACGTTAAAATTATTTTTTGGTAACACCTTTGTTTTCAAAGCATACAGTGTTCCTGTCTGTAAATATTGTACATGGTACTATCTTCAGGGATAAAACACAGTCTGTTCAGATATATTTAGTATTTAAATTACATCTGTATTTATCTTTTAATTACCTTAATCCAGAAATTACACCTGGAAGAATGAAAGCATTCAGAAGCAGAATTCTCTCCTTGAAACCTGCTTTACTGTATTAACATTTTGGGGAGGAGGGAGGAACACACAAAACAAAAAAACACTTTCCCCCAAGGTATATGGCATGGCACAGGGTATTTATAGCAGAAATTATCTGTAGCTTACATGTCCGTAACATTTTTTCATATCCTGTAGAATTGAGATACGCGGTGAGAACTCGTGGAAGGTTTAAGCTTCAGGCGTTAGCTTTGAGAAATACAACTCATTGAATTTGAACCATTGAAGTCAGAGTATTTGCTGTGGAAAGCTTACCGCTGTAGGAAACTGTTCAAAGGTGATCATGGCCCTGTACAGTGGTGTTTGTTGCAAATATAAAGAGGGAGAGTTTATTGCCCCCTTAAACTAAAGGGTTTGTGTGTGCTCCCGAAGCCCTGGCCAAGGAGGTTGGGTAAGGCTAATTACCAGTGCCAGAGTGGGCTGGCATGAGAGATCCAGTGCCTGGGTGGCGTTTGTGCTGTGCAGCGCACAGGTACTTCCAGAGAACCCAGCACCTATGTACGGTGCTGCTGTTGCAGTAGTTGGCAGGCAAAGCTCATTTTCTAGCCCCTTATCTTGTCAGGTTTCTGATCTTGGGTTGTATATTGGTCTTATCACTCCATGGGATGTATGTGGTGGCTTATGTGTTTTAAAAATGTATATTAAATAGTGATTCCAATCGATGTCTGTGACTTTGCTGTAAAACTGACAATCTCATCTCTGGTGGGGTTGTTGTTTCGTGGATTACCAGGTGTCTTTGACTCTCACTGAAGGATCTTTTATGTGAGATACTGACTGTTAATTTCCATATTATGAAATGACATCTTCAGTAAGGATCGTTATTCCCTGCTATCCTTACCCCTTCTTTGGTTCTCACCTGCTCTGCATTTCCTACTTACAAGGCCATTACAGCAGGCAGCAGAATGTTCTGCCTCTCCCTGGGAGGTGCCTATGCTGTGACTGCAGGGTAGGCTAGCCACACTGCAGCGTGAGCTTCCCCAGCTTGGCTTCCAGCTCTTGTAGATACCAGAATAAGCTCAGAATTGGGTTGAGATATCCATGTTGGTAAAGTGAGATGGGCTGTGCTGCTGCGGCTCAGCTCTGCGTTACTTGAGTCTCTTGGCTCAAAACCAGAGCGGGTAGTGTGCATCTGCGGCATAGATGCCAGAGTTAAAGGGGCAGAAGAAATAATCATGGTTTTTCTCTTAGCTGATGTGTCAACCTGCAGTGCAGGTTTACTGTTGAAAAAACTTTTTCTGAATCTGAGCATAACCTGCCTGAGAAGGGGGGCAGAAGGAGTAGGGACTGTTGTTGATTTTTGGGCATCAGTCATTGCTGAACACCTATAGAATGTTTTAAGACTTTTGCTTTCCTTGGGTGTGGGTCTCACCTTAGTAATTGAACCTTTAAGATGAGAAGGTTTAACAGAGTGGATAATTGAAAACAATGCAAAATGTGACATTTGTGTTTTGGAATTTAAGTGCCATTTTTAAATTTTATTTTCTAATTTGAAATCAGGCTAAGCTAATTTCAGAACAACTTGTGTAGATCAACCTTTATTGCATTCTCTTAGTTGGAAGATGACTATCACTAGTGTGGCGTGCCATTTTCCTTCATGCAGCTAGGAAAGGTACGAAGATAAGCACTTAACGGTAAAATGCTTTTGGCCATCAGTTGGTTTGACAAAATATCCAAGATACGGTTGAGTGTTTAGGTTGGATTTTGAAAACACGGAATCACAGAATGGCAAGGATTGGAAGGGACCTCAGGAGATCATCTAGTCCAACCCTCCTGCTAAAGCAAGCTCACCTGGAGCAGGTTGCAAACAGTCATCGCTGGCTTACCTCTGCTTCTTTCGAAGTTAATGGGCATGCCAGCTGATCACCGTTATAAAATCCCATGAGCAGAAGCTTTATCCTTGGCTCATTCAATGGTGTGTGATGTTTCCATTTGCTTTTAAAGCAGAACTGGATGGAGGATTTTTTTGCTGCTTTTTGTTTTCCCAGTACAATAAAAGAAAACATCCTAGGAGAGGGTTGAGTGAACAATAGAGAGATAATCTGCCACTGTGTGGTTAAAAATCCTTAAGAGTTGAGGGAACTCTGCCAGGCTCCCCCTGTGTTTTTTCTGGAATGCGTTCAATTCCCATATCCTTGGTTCTCTGGGAATCTCTTTTTTTTTTTTTTAATCATGCAATTACAATTCCCTGGCGCTTGTGTGTCTTTTCATTTTTGTATGTCAACAGTGTTAGTTCCAAGAGTGACTAGAAATAAGGTACCTAATATTTGGGTCAATCCAATCTTCCCAAACTCTTGAAAACCTTTACTATCAAGTTTCCCTCTGGCTATGTATCTGCTCATGTGCCTGATAAAAATTCTAAAAGATTCGTTCGACTGGCAGTCATGGTGCTTCTCCACAAAGGTGGATTTTTGCTAATTTAGTCAGCTGAGTTTAGTCTGAAGAGTTTAGTCTGAAGAGCAATGTCAAATGCTGAAGCAATAAGAATAAAAAAAGAGCAGTATTTGCCTGATCTTTAAACCAGCTGATAAATAAAGTATAATCCTTGAAGTATTCACATGTTATATGACAGAAGAGTAAATTAAAATGCAGGCATGGGTTTGGGTGGATCTGTAGGTAGAGTCCTGGCACATGGCTCTGTGTCCAGGGGGAGTGAAAGTCATGAATGAAATGGAAATCAGCAAGAGGACTGGCGGTCATTATTGCAAGTGTCATTAATTCCTCAGTGAGTAGGATTTTAGTCTGAGAGAAATAAATATTGGGACTTTAGTTAGCTTTTCTTGCCTCAACTCTTCACTCTCTAGTGCTTCCTCCCCTGCCTTGCTTTTCCTTGTAGATGCTGGTATGGGATTGAGAGCTAGTGCCAGAAATGCTTCCCATTGCTTGCTTCTCAGGATCTAATTTTGACCTCTGACAAGCCTAGCTCTCGATATCGCATGCTGACATGCTGCCGAAGATCTGTTGTAATTGGAAGATTATATAAATTGCAGTCTTTGATGTCACTTTAAAACAAAAGTTTCTTTTTCTTGTCCATCTAGGAGGCAGTAGTGATCCCTGTGCGTATTGCAGCAGAGTAATGCCACTGTAAAGTACAGCCTGTTTGATTAGTGCCTTATCCTTTCTGAACTTGAACCTGAATTGAATGTAACTATAAACAGAACGGGCTTTTGATATTGCTGAATGATATTGAGGGGTCATCAAATATTTCATGCATGCTCAGCTTAAAAAGGCAAGTACAGAAAAAGCCGTACTGGTTGTGAATGCTAATGTTGTCTAAAGAAACTTGTTAAATGTTGCAAAACTGTTTCATGGTTGCCTAAGAAGCTACAGAGTAACAGGAAGATAACTAATTGTTCAGTCGTAAATTAATCACTGTATAGCGAAGTTAAATGTACTACCAATATAGAAAATAAATAATATTTTAGAAACAGTGTAAACCCTAGTATAAAAAAAATGCTCGTATTTGTGTACATTGCTTAGGTATCTAGAAAAAACAGTTTTCAGCTTTAAGCTTCTAATTGTCCATTGCACACTGCCATGGGTTGTTTTTATCTTGGTCAGATAAAATACTTTGAAATTTCTGGCTTAGCACTTGCCACTGTTGTTTCAAAGTCCTTTTAAAACTAGTCTTTGTGTAGGCAAAATATTGTTGGGAGCACACCAGTGTTGAGTATTAATAATTCATTGCATTAATGAATTTTGCCCAAGACAAAAATATCATGCTGCTATGCAGTGTCTAATGAAACAGTATGCCACCATTAGCATGCACAATCAAAAAATGTTCCAGCTGGGGTTTTATGCCCTCCGATTGCAAGCTTTTGGGGCCTTATTCTTTGGACAGTATAGTATGATAAAATCCAGATCCGTGTGTAGGGAGCTAGAGAGCTGACACAAGTGTATTTTTGTCTTGTGAAGTTTCTGTGTCTTACCAGCTGCTTCGAACCAACAGGATCTAGGTGCCTTGCACGATTGGATTTGTCGTCCGAACTGTGCTTTTCATTGCTTAAGCTTGAAACTAGGATTTGCAATTTTATTCCAGTGACTACAACCCGATTGGTCCGTGTTCACCTGGACTGTTAACTCTAACATATTGTGATATGTTATTTTTTTTTAAATGGATAGAAGTTTAGTTAACAGATTTGGTTCTTCACAGATTTGGATTGTTTGGTTCTGCCAGTATTAGAAGTAGGTAAAACTATGTCTGGGGTGAAGTGCATGTATGATATTGCTCTTGGTTTGAAACTCCCCCCCAGCTCCTTGCTGAGGTAGAAGATTTTTCCCATGGATCACAGGTAGGCATTTTTGAACATCCTCCAGAAGACAAGTCCAACTTAATCCAGCTTCACCATCTTACCAGGATCTAGCGCCTGGTTTAGATTGCATTTACCAGATAATGCAATGTTTTTATCAGAACTGCCATTATCATCTGGGAGAAGCAATTCCTGAACAGCTTTGCCATCAGTGCTTTCTTTCATTGTTTTAATCCTTCAGAGGACCCTTGTGAAAGAGCTTGGACTCAGGATTCCTGAGCAGAGATGGCTGTTTCAGGCACTTAATTCTTTAGCAGCTTAGGCAGGGTGCTGGGCTCTGAGCTGGAGTCCAAGCAGACTGCCTCTCTGCTTGCTCTGCAGTAACTCCTGCAGGTGTAGCATGGGCGAGGAGTTGTGTAGAGCAGCCGTGACCCAGTTCTCCAAACAGTTAGTCAGCAGCTCATCCCAGTTCGGAGGGGTGACGTTCTTTAACTAGTTGGCAGAGGTATGGCCTGCTTGACTATTTTAATTGCTTTGAGCACACTACATTCAGGCCTCATGTATTGCTACTATCTCATTTAATGTCAATAGGTGTGGTTTTTAATAACTTTTAAACTTTTTGTGCCTCATCTTGATGTTTTTGGCACACAGGATTGAGAACTGGGCTCCACGTCCATGGTGAGCTTCCCACAAGCTCATTCCTGGAGCAGTTGTCTTTAGAAAAGCAGTGCAAGCCAGAGCAGGAAGTAACAGGTGCATCAATTTTAGGTCAGAATTCCATGTAGGCCTGCATTTCACCAAAGATGATTATACAACTTTGCATGTTTTACACAGTGTTACATACTTCACCTAAACAGGCTAAATCATTTTTTTTCTAATTTCTTGATTAAAAAAAAAATGTTGCTTCTTGTTCAGAGCCTCTGCTGTAGCAAGCATACATAATTGTGATGTTCTGTCATCAGGGAAGACTTCTTTTTTTTCAGAACTTTGTTTCAAACTTGTTTTGAAAATGAAATTACAAATGGCGATTGGAGTATTAGCTAAAATTATTTTACCTTCTGCTTCAGTATTCTGTATGAGTTTTTGCCTGTTTCACGCCTCTAAGCTAGTAAGTAGTGAGGCCTTTGGGCTTTGTAACTTCATTAAGTATCTGGGTATATCTCTGAGATGACTGAATAGCATTCAGCAGTGAACATGCCACAGAAGAGAATGCTGCGTTTGTCCGCCTGGGCTCTGGTGGGCATCTGGGCTGGGCTTTCCCCCTTCCGCAGCCCACACTTGCTTTTGTTGAAGTCCTCGAGGAGCTGTTCCAATCCAGATCTTAGGGAAGTCGTGTCCTGACTATGTATGTCTCACGTACGTTATTTCGGTGGCTTTTAAACCAGACCTTTGATTTCTCTCTGGCAGTAAGTTAAATCCTTCTAACACAACCAAATAATCTTGTAGGTCCTCCACCAGGCCGGAGGTTGCAAGCATAGAGCTGGCAGATCAGGATGAACGCCAGTGTTCACAGAAAGCTGTTGTCCAGGCACGGTCCTCACAGCCCACACGTCTGACAAGTATCATCTTTGCTGAAGATACAAGTAAGTCTTAACTTTTGCAAGCACACCACTACTTGTTTATGGGCATCCTGGCCTCCTCCAGAAACAAAGTAATGATTTAAAAGTGCACAAAACAAGAAATTTCCATTCATGTGCATAGTCATTTTAGACTTTCCATGGGCATGGTTTTTAAGTTCTGCTTGTTGAAGACCTCAGATAAGTGTTAGTGATATTAATGATTCATCCAGGAAAATGGGTAATTCTTTTAAAAGAAGGAAGGTGGGGTGGTTGAAAACAATTTTCAGTATGTGCTTTTTATACAATGCAAATTCTGCCATTTTGCATTTAGAAAGCTGGAAACTGCCTTTTTGTCTGTCATACAATATACCTGGTTAGTTTTTATAATGACAGATAGGCAAAACCAGATGGTCAATTAAATGTCTTGCAGTTGAAGAGGAATATACGGGCTTACTGTCTGTGGGTAAAAGTCATTAAGTTCTCTAGGACATGAGCCATGTCGGACAGTTGCACTGCAGAAACTCTTAATATGTACTCAAAAAAAATCTGTGACTGTTAGTTTAGATGGAAATTACAATTTTTTTAAGATTTATTCTGAAATTCAGTGAGGAAGGGAACTGCTTTTCTTGCTTGCTTAGCCACCATCGCCATTTGAACAAGAGTTCCTTAGTCAAGGTCATGACCTAGTTTCAGTTCCTTCAGTGTCTTGTGTCATTGGCTAAATTTAAAGGTGCATTTTGTCTTGTTGGTGTTCTTGATGAGCACATCCAGTGTTGCTGATATCATGTGTTCTTTCTGATGTCTCTTCAAGTGACTGGACAAGTGCTTCGTTGTGATGCTATAGTTGATATAATTCATGGCATCCAAATTGTGTCCACAACGAGAGAACTCTATCTTGAAGATTCACCACTGGAGCTAAAAATTCAGGCTTTGGATTCTGAAGGTAAGAGATTTACTAGTAGGAGATAAAATACATATTGAAACTCTTAATTGTCTGATATGTGCACTGGTTTTATTTGCCACACAGTTGAACGCTAGAAGCCAACCTGAGTAATTTAAAGGGAGTTCTCTAGATAATACATTCAGTAGCCTATTGGTTTCGTTTAAGTGTAAAAATCTACATACCACCTGAATAGGAAAATCAAACACTGCTTGATTTCCAACAACTTCTGCTTGCCTTTTTCCCTTATTTTCCTAGGATATTTAACCCTAGTGCAAAGGGTGTTTTTAAAAATTGGAATTTAAAATAATTAAAATAAAGGTGTCAGCTCCTAGCTATTCTACCTCCAGGTTAAGAGTGAGAATGTAATGGAAAAACTCCCAACACTTGTCCTGTTGAAATGGCCCATCAGGATTTAACTAAGCTGAGCAAGGCTGCACAGGAATGTGAAGTGGTCTGTTTTTTTGGGTTTTTGTTTGTTTGTTTGTTTGTTTGGGTTTTTTTTTTACTGAAATAGTCTAAAGAATTTTGCAGAAGGACATTTTATCCGAGTCCAATCAAACATCCAACAACCAGAAGGTGTTGAAGACCAACCAGCTATTGCTTGGATTAATATCCCTTAATTATTACAGAAACACTCACTTGTGGGAGATAGCATTTAGGCTTATAGAAGTCAGTACATTTGGATTGCATGCATAGTTGTTTAATAGGAGCAGAAAACTTCTGCTTTTCATACTGTCTGTAGCATCAGAAAAAGAACCATGTTGCTGGTAAGAATTTCATGCTTTGGTTTCAACAATCGATTTTTATGCACACATCAACACCCACACAAACAGTGATTTTTAGGACAACGACTGGGCTGAAAGGAAATGATATGTAAAGCAGCTATAAAAGGTTGAATTGTTTGGTTTGAGTACTTAATGAGCCATCAGACATTTGTTTGTTTGTAAACCGTGAATGCCAGGTTAAGTATGGCAATATGTTAATAATGAAAATTAATTTCATTTTCTTACACTATGCGTAATACTGGATTCTTGGCTTGGTGTTTCTGCAAACTCTCAGTTGTGCTCAATGGACAAATTTGCCTTGGAAGCCACCCAAGTTAGAGTCTGAACAGGAGCAGTGGTTCAAAACCCACAAAGAATGTTTAATCTGCGTGACTGAAACAAGGTGTGGGTTAGAAGTCGGAGGACTAAACTTCCCAATCTAAGTTCAGGCGATCAAGATACGCTCAAAAGCTTTGAAAAGCAGTTCCTTTTGACCCAAATAACCTTGGGATCCATCCTTGGGAGACCTTTGGACATACTGGGCTCTCAGTGGTCTTTCTTGGCACACTTAAAAAAAATTCAAGAGTGGTGGGTAGTGTATTGAAAGACATAATTGTTCAGGAAAAGTCAGAGAATTGAATAAGGGACTTCTGAACACTTTTTTTTTTTTTTTACTATTCAGAAGGTGAAAAATAAATATAAATAATTATCCACTTCAATTAATATTGGGAAAAATCTGCTTAGGCTTGCTGAAAACTTGCACAAAAAATGCATGCCAAGGCTGTTGCTGCAGCCTGTGTGAGCAGGAGAGAGTAGATGCTTTGTATCAGTTGCTGTACGTATACATGTTGCAGTGACGTAGCTTTATGTAAAGCTGTTAAGTGGGCCCTAGGGATGTAACAAGTGTGGTTTGGTTTGGGCTGATGGCGATTACTGCATCTTACGTTGCCAGATCATTGCATCTGGTATGGGTCAGACCATTCATTAGTATAGATGATTCCACTTCTTTGAGTATCGATATATCTTCAGGAATAGCTTCTTTCCTTATTATCTTCCATATATTCATTATCCAGTTATTTTTTTCATAAGCTGTATTTTTTAATCAGTTTCATTAACGCAGATTCCTTTTTTGTACATATTTTTAATAAGCTCCAAATATAAACTCAATCCTCAAACACTACTTTTCAAAGATTACTAATGTAAGAGAGGAAGATGGAGTTCTTTGGCCAAATTAAGTATAGAATGTAGAGGGGGAAAAAAGTCATGCTGTACACTGTTTTCTTTTACTAGTTGAATGTTGCTCAAGATATTTTATTATCACTTAACTAGAGGTGAGTTAAATAAGAGAAAGCTGTAAAGATGTGAGTTTGCATTTCTTTGGCTATGAGTGTGCAAGAGACACTGCTTCCTGCCCCGGCGATAGAGCAGAGCACCTCAAGATAGCTCTCCTTGTCTACTGGGTTTGTTCCAGCATTGCCAGGGAGAGCTGCTTTTCTGCTGGAGCCTCACAGAGGAGCAGCTCTGGGCTGGGTTACGGCTGCGGAGCAGGAGCGCAAGTCATTGCCTACATGGGCATCCGAGGAGCCTGGGAGGATAACGTTACAGCTGGCCAGGGCTGCTAGTCGGCAGCTCATGTGATGGCTGTGTGATCCTGCAGGGAAGGACAAAGACCTAATGCAGTTCTGACCAGCACTGTGTTACCTGTCTGCTCCCCTGGGTGCTGCCTCTGACAGGTGTAACCTGGAGGTGGCCGCTGCCCTCTGTGCTGCAGAGGTCTCTTCTTGAAGGAGGGAGATGCTGCATCGTTTGGGGAATGCCCATGATAGTTTGATAACCTCACCTTGCCTTCACAGTGAGGGACCCCAGCAGGAGCCAGGATATCCAGGCCCAGTGGCTGTTCAGGGGCTGCAAGGATGGTTTTGTGCTTTTGCTACCCCTTTGCTGTGGCACTGGCCGTGCCCAGGCATAGCCTCTCCACAGTGCCCCGATGTGCGTTTCTCCACTTGCTTTGTTATTTTCAATTGGAGCAAAACAAAAGAGCGTACTACAGCTTTGCAAAGCTAAAGCATGCATCGTTAACAAAAGTTTGACTTGAATACATGTTAAATAAACCAGTCTTAATTTTAATTACAATATTGCCTTGTGTGTTTAAATTTTTGTATTTAAAATCCTATTTATTTGGGATTCGGAACTAACTGCAGTAAGTTGTATAGAAGTGGGAGAAACAAGGTAGGCTGTGAGTTCTGTGAGTTGCATTATCTTGTCTTAAAATATTTTTGTGGCTTAAAAATGTCATTACCTTCAAAGATAAGAATTTGAGAATAAATTTGCTTTGATTCTTTCTTTATTAGTATAGATGTGAATGTCAAAGGAAAGAACACAAATGAAAATTTATTTTAAAACCGTAAATACTGGGATTTCAGTTCCATATTTATTGTCCCACTGGACACTGCAATTCAGAGCAAGACTCATTTTGAAGATTATAAAATGTTTCAGATTAGCAGACCATTACACTTCAGTGTAATCATGATAAATCTTTGCTTTCAGCCTGTTTATTTAAAACTCCCTCTTTCAGGGATAAGAGAAAGACATTTCCTAGAGGGAAAAGTCATCATTTGTGTTCCAGGCAGACTCTGTGTGTCTTATTTGTTTTTGTTTTAATCCGATCGTTTGATTTGTAGGAAACACTTTCAGCACATTGGCGGGGTTAGTCTTTGACTGGACAATAGTAAAAGACACAGAGGCTGATGGCTTCTCAGATTCCCACAATGCATTACGGTAAGTTCATTTACTTTGTTCTCAGAAGTCTCATGTTCATTAAGTTTGATGTGTATAAATATTTCCCCACATCAAGGCAGTTTACTGAACTGATGCCTAAAATCATGCTTATGGGTCAATTGTTTCGGGGTTTTTTTTTTTTTTTAAGTGCCTACTCGACAGCCTGGGCACTCTCATCTCTGTTTAATTTAACAACTAACAGTGTTAATGAGCAGCCCAGGTAGTTCTAATCCAACAACTAGAAATAAATAGATGCAACTGTTGATCTTCTTGAAACATCTTGTGCAAAGGAAAGATTTATCAGTAAGACTGTTATTTTGGAATGTCAGCAGAGATGTTTTTTAAATTTTATTTTATTTTTTTCCTCCTGTATTTGTTACCAAACCATCTTTGGCCTCTGTTTTGGTGGAGGTTTGTTTGTTGTTTTTTTTTTTTAATTTCATTAAGCATGTGCACGATGTGTAGTTTTACAGTGGTGACTTCATTGTTCTGTTCTTCAGGGTTCAAACAGAAATTTGAGTTTCCATCCTTATAATACTAACAGAATTGAAGGCTACTTAGTAGTAAGTACCTTGTATGGGATATTTTTCAAGTTGGACGCCAAGAGTTTTATCCTCGCACTGACACCAACTGGTGTCAACACACCAGGATCCTGTTATCTAGCAGTATTGTGCTAGTATGCATTATATTATATGCTGTGGTGAATCTTGCCTCAACATGAATGTTGGTAGAAAAAATGCCTCCAAATACATGAATTTGTCCAGACTGCTAACACATGAAACAGGTTTTTTTTTCTCAGAAAACAGTTTACAGACACTTCTTGAGTACAGCTTTAGTCAAAATTTCCCTAACATATAGTAAGCTTGTAAGATGCACCAGAGACTTCAGTTACTTCAGAAAACAGGTTCCAGCAAAATCTAGGTGGATTGCAGGACATAAAATAGTGTGGGAAACTACATCTTCCTTTAAAAAAAATGGCTTTATTCATATGATGATTCTGTGGCTAGAATGTGGGGAAACGAGCTCTCTTAGAGAGCAGAATGGTTAACAGCTAACTTCCATCCTCAAACGTATGTTCCAGATACATTGGAAATGTGTAGGAGTAGCAAACTAGACTCTTTGCTACTGGGTAAATGCAAACTCCAATTTTGCAGCCTTAGAGAAACAAACACGCAGCATTACCTGAGGAAAGCCTGTTAAGGCCATAAGATGCTTGAAGCTGCAGGTATGAGCGCATGGCCCTTACCCAGAGTGAGAGCCAAACAGTGTGCTAATTTTTTGGTGGGACGTACGATCCAAGCCCTACTCCATACGGAGCTTTTTGTTTCAGTATAAGTACTTGCTAGAGATGTGATTTTAGTCAAATAAATAGTGCTATATCCTCTGCTGTTAGCACAGCTATGAAATAATAAAAAAGGTTCTAATGGTGTTACAGCTTTGCAAAATAAGTGATAAACTGTCATAAGTATGTTAATATTCATAACTGTTCTCAATATGGCATTACTGATCTTACTGTGAAAGTGCACATAAAGCCAAAAGATCATGTACATACAGAAGCTGGCAACCTTTAAAACGTGGTCCTCTTTCAATTTCTGTCCTGTTGTTTACCCAGTCATAGCAAATTCCTTTCCTCTATGTTGTTACATCTCATTGAAATTTCTAACAGTTACTACAAGTATTCTGCCTGTAGATTTTTTTTTGTGGTCATTTATTAAATGCACACTAGCTTCTTCATGTAGGTCAAAGTTACGGTCTGGTTTGTTAAGCTGTTGCTTTTATAAACATAAGCTTAGGGTCTTTCACATCAGTTGTTCCACAATAACCTAGAGTTTTATAAAAACTGGAGGGATCATTATAGACAACATGTGCAGTCTTCTGATATCTCTTTAAAGCCCACAAACAAACTTCAAACAAACTTTTATCAGTCACAGAAATGAACTGCGGGTATCTTCAAGAATGAGTAAAATTTGGATATCTGGTCCCAGGCAGACATCTTCAATTTGCTTAAAAAATTGAAATAGCTGCGAATAGATGGTGGTGGTGTTTCTCTGTGGGTTTACAAAGATTGGTTAACAATTTTCTCTTTTCCGTTCACCTTTCAGTATACTCAAGTTCTTAGAATCCACTTACATTCCACCTTCGTATATATCGGAGATGGAAAAAGTTGCCAAGCAAGGAGATACCATTTTGGTGTCTGGAATGAAAACAGGGACTTCTAAATTAAAAGCAAGAATACAGGAAAGTGTCTATAAGGTAAGAAACTTGCATTGATCCTTTTTTTTATTATTATTTTTTTTTATTATTATTATTTAGTCTTATAATCCAGTGTTACAGGAGTACTGTAAGTTTGCCCTGCTGTATTGTTCCCAGTGTGGATAGCAGTGCATCATTTCTGTCTTACTGGGCTGACTCTGCAGCCCGTATTGCAGAAGATGACAGTGCTACTCTTGATCGCCCTGGAAGGGTTGGAGTTGATGCAGTTACCTCAGTGCACTTACCTAACCCAGGATGGTGCATGTGCTGAGATAATTTCTAAACTTGACTCCCTGATAAAAGGCCCAGCGGCAGAGGAATACACTTCAAATACTTCTGTGCTATTTTATTATTCCTGATATTCATTCACATTATATATATAAATAAAACTAGAATGATGCTGGATAGGTTGTTGGCCCTTTAGCTCTTTTTAAAAATAACCAGCTAGTACACTTTAGGTCTTTTTTTCAGTAACTAAATAGCTAGAACAAGGATTGCTATATTGGATATATATTTCCTGTTGTGATTGAAATGAGTGTCATGAATACTTCATTAGTATCTAATTCTACCTCATTAGATTCTGGTCTCCAAGGAAGGGCGTTGGGATCAGAATGTCAGTGCTACGAGGGTGTTAAGCTGCAGCATGGGTGGTCTTCCCAGCTGTTAGGTAGATCCAGGCTGTTTCTTTCTTTGTCATTTGTGGTGACTGAGTTTTTAATTTAATTCTGGTAAGAGAGTTGTTTTTTCTCTTAATAGAATTTACAAGCACCTGAGAGAATTTTTATAGGTTATTGCTTACAGGAATACTTGTCATTGCGCTAGTATCAACCTAATACTGCACCTTAAAAAAAAAATCCTTGTATAAAATGATGGGGGTTTTCTGAAGTTCATCTCATATCTGTAGTCTGCTTTTGCAGATTTGTGTTATTACATGTTGTACTTAATGTTTTTGCTTAAAGCAGAATTGCCTTGGAGTATCTAACCCAAACCTGTAAAAAGTGTTCTATGAAAATATTATCTAAATGTATGTAATACTAGTAACGTGGCACAAATAATAGTACATGTTGAGCATTCTATTTTTCTTACAGTTCTACCTTTGATAATTGTGCTGAATACAGTTACTCTATATGATAGCTGTCTGACTTCTTTTTTTTCTAGAATGCTTGTAGCTTGTTTAGTTTACTGGTTTAGTATTTGTTTTTCTGAGTTAGTTTTGAGCTGATACTGTAAGTGAAATTGAAATAATGTTCCGTTTGCAATTTTTTATGGCTTTATGGTTGGTAGTTCCTTCAAATCTTTCACTGCTGCCAGACAGCACATTTTCAGTGGACATCTGTCAAACAACTGTGATGGAATTTGTACAATTACCTGTTGTATTCCTAATTTAATAGACCTATGAGTTTGATACACATTCCTCAGTGAAGTTATAAAGGATATGTTATATGAGGTACCATGTTTTACAGTAGGGAAAATAAATTTCTAGATGTCTGAATAGTCACTGTGCATCTGTCTCAAGTTTTTCTGTATTCTCCAGAAAACTGAACCAAAATTATGTCCATACAGACTTGATTTTTTTTCAGCCTTGCACAGTATGCACAGAGCAGACCTCTATATCATTCATTGTCCTTTGCATTTTTCTGTTGTGACAAAATTTGAGGTAGTAGTAAGAGCCAGTTACAGCAAGTAATATTTTTTGCTTATAAATTATTGCTGCATTGTCTGTTTCAAATGGATGAACTGCTTTATATGTCATAGCTTTTTCTTTTTTTTTCCCCCTCAATCAATAGCATGTACATCCTGCAGAAGTCAGATTGCTTATTTTGGAAAACATCCTTTTAAATCCAGCGTATGACATTTATCTTCTAGTAGGAACATCAGTTAAATACAGAGTTCAGAAAATAAGGCAAGGGAAGATTACAGGTTTGTCCTGCTTTTTTTTCTTTCTTTTTTTTTTTTTTTTTGAAACTGCTGAGGAATTTTTAATTGTGTTTAAACTGCGTTGTTAAATATTTAATACTGTTTTCCTAAACTACATGACAATAGAGCTGTTTATTTTTTCTCTCAAAAAAATTAAGTCTATAAAGGATATACTCTTGCAGATTTGTCAAGGACATGAAGGTAAGGGTAACTTAGAATAGGAGCTAACACTGTCATTTTAGAGGTCCTCATTTATTTCACATTGACTAAGAAACTGTGTCTGACTTTCTTGGTTAGAACAAATTTAGATTAGCAGTTTTTCTAACAGAAAATGTTTTCTTGACAAATGGATTTGCTCCACTTCCACAAGTGTGGGTTAGCTGGATTTATGTCCGTTTAAAGGTATAGAAGTTTGTAACCATATCTGTTGCTTACAAGGAGCCTGTGCTGGTAATAATTTTTCTTTTTTTTTTTTTTTCTTTTTTTTTATTTCAGAAACTAGGTAAGAGATGTTTTACTGAGCTAGTAAACAGGGCTCGCTATATCAGCTAGTAGTACAGAATGGAGTGCTGTAAACTGTCAGTAACTCATAGAAAGTAATTTGATCAGTTTTGAAGCTGGGAATGAATTGGATACTAGGTCTAAACAATGGGATGATATTAGCTGAAAATTTCTGTTTCAAAGAAATCAAAGTTAGGAAAGAAGCTCATTTCTGTGTGTATTGATACAATCATAGAAATGCTATTTCTACAAGACATTAGAAATACTGATTTAATGTGTGCACCAGGCATCAATAAAAATTAATCAGCAATAATTAGCAGCATCCAAACACTGACACATTTGCTTTTATTGTTTCGTATGTTGTCTTGTTTTCTGTACAGAACTAATGATGCCGTCTGATCAGTATGAACTGCAGCTACAGAGCAACACACTTGGTCCCAAGGGAGATCTGTCTTGGCCGGTTGCCAAGTTGGACCAGGCAACATCAGTTGTAACTGCATTGCAGAAAGGACAAACGAACCTCATACTTGGGCACAAGAGTATCCTTCCTAGGTGATGCTTTTCCATCTGGATCTTTGTGGCAGGGGACAAACTTTGCAGCACAAAGAGATAAAATTATCCATATTTGTACCAATAGGCTTGAAAATCAGGAGCACCTGATGGAGCCATAGAAGGCAGCACTGCTGTGAATTCTGTCTCGGCAGAGCTGCCTGATGCCTTGAAATGTTCTAAGAAATTAGGTTGGCAAAAGATCAATTGAATCATGTTTGTTCCCCTCAGTCAATGTGGAAATATGATGGGGCTTTAATTTTTTGTATTTAGAGCAATATATTCTCTAGTGGGATCTCTCTGAAATGCTCACTGTCTTCCAGGATAGTGGGGATAACACTTATTTTCATTGTACAATGAGCTTTAAATATCCAAAGAGGCACAGGGAGCCCCAGAAACAAACTGATCTTTACTTGACTTTTGTCAAAACTTTTCTGTTCCTTTACTGAGACTTCAGGTATTCGCATGCAAGGGGTTTCCAGACTACCAAACAGCACTATCTATGTTGTAGATCCTGGGTATTTAGGTTGGTATTGGCTGCCATTTTCCAGATTGCTTAATATAATGTCTTGCTTCTGTTTTTGTGTTGTCTTTCTGTGCATATATACATGCTTCCATTTCTCGTATTGCTTTTCATAGAAAAGTAATTTTGTTCATAAAAGCTCAATGTGAAATAAGTTTTAGTAGTAAATATTTATTTATTTTCTTTCATCTCTGTATTCAGGAACAACAAAGATGCATCTTCAGAGTGTGGGCACCAGAAGCAAAATGCTTATATCCATTGCGTAAAGAGGCTGTTGCTTTATTCTGTTCAATATTTCCTGTTTTGTAGGATTTACAGTTCATCCAGGTGACAGATGGGTCCTAGAAACAGGCAGACTTTATGAAATTACAATTGAAGTGTATGATAAATCGAGCAACAAGGTGTATTTATCTGATGTAAGTGAAATGTTGATATCCTTCTGAGTGTCTGTCTCCTAAATCCTGGCTTGCTTTGAAATCAGTTGAACAGTTTCTTATTTAAATTGAGTCATTTCAAAGCATGTTGTTTCTTGCCTTTTCCTTTTCTCCCTTTATTTTGTTGTTTTGGTTTTTTTTAAATAAAGCACTCTGGGTGATTCATGTGAAAGTGCCCATTGGAGTCTAAGTGCTGTAGAAAGTAGAAGAAGTTGGACAATGCACTTCAGACATGTAGCATAGGCATTGCACTGGAAATTGCAAACCCATGTAACTGCTGGGGAGCAGTACTAATACTCATCTAATACCCAGTACTAATACTTCATCTCCTCAATCCCCGCCCCCCCCCCGATGTAATATTGTCATGCCTAGAGGCAATCTTTCCTATTAAAGAATGAGGTGTAAGGTAGGCTTATAACACTCTTGGGGATCTACCTGTTTCCTTTCAGCTGATTATAGGAAAAGCTTAGATGATTAGCTAAAAAATTGTATTAAATTACTGCTTTTCAGAAAATTGAGTTTCTGTGAGTGTTGCTTCATTTGCACTTATTTGCTTCCTGAGATCTAGATCTGAATTTCAGCTAAATCTCAGAAGCGATGTGCTATTGAGGTAGTATGTTTGTGTGTTCCTCCCCTTTTGTGTTTAAGAATGACAAAATGAAGAGATTATTGTAAAATATGGGTTATTTGGTGGTATAAATATTGGTCCTTTTAATATTAAATGTTGCTGATAATTTAAAAAAGTAAATATTTGCTGTGAAGTTAATACTGTATCTGAAAGATACAATCTGACTGAAACTTTCATAGGGAAAAGTTCCTACTCTGTTTCAGATAATGTTCTTTGAACTGTTACCAAATGATTGTTTTCTCATTGATTTGTTGCTAATGTGTTTTTGGCTGTCTGTACAGTATTAATGTCGGTTACCTGTGGTAATATCTAT
This sequence comes from Egretta garzetta, assembly GCF_000687185.1. NCBI lineage: Eukaryota > Metazoa > Chordata > Aves > Pelecaniformes > Ardeidae > Egretta > Egretta garzetta. The sequence continues at coordinate 545,085 of NW_009259328.1, forward strand.
TTAATGTTCTGATTTTAGAATATCAGAATTAATACAGAGCTGTCCAAAGAGTATTTTGAGGTGCTGAAGTCATCTCTGAATGGATCATATCATTATGTGAAAGCAATAAAGAAGGGTCAGACCACTATTGATGCTGCATTGACATCAGTAGTAGATCAGGTAAATTTTTATAATAACTCTTCTGCTTTACCGGTAGAGCTAAAAATTATTTACTTGTGCAGTAGAGACTTAATAGTGACATAGTAGAAGGAAACCGAAGAATTATATGGGTATAAGCCATCTTTGTTTAAACAGATTAAGAACCAAATTCTAAAATCCTTACTTCAGGAAAACTGTCAATTAAGTCAACAGAGGATTTGCTTAAATAAAGACTGTGGGATTTTGCTACTGAGTGTGTGGCAAATGCCTATTAAACTAGTGGTGCACAGTGCTGATTTTTTTTTTCATGGCAGATACTTATGTGGGCACATATTGTATTGTTGTGCTGGTACAAAGGTCGTCTCATGCTCTCTGAGTGAATTTTACAATTTATTGTGGTAGGATCATCAGTGTCATACCCTGGCCTTGTTCTGCATTCAGTTACATTTGGAAAGTTTTCTATCATTTGGTAAGTGATGTTAAATGCTGGAATGAAAATCTGCCAAATGTATCAGCCTGCAAGTTTCTTCAAATTAATATTCATTAACTTTCTGCTAGTCGGGCAGGCTGCTGAATGTATGGCTAACTAGGGCACGTGGTGTGAAAGTGATTTGCTTTTGCTTGAACCTTGGAAAAAATTCAACATTTCAACCCATTTGCCGTGAAATCATTTTAGTGATTCCCTTAGTAGGATGTAGTAGATCCTTGTACATGATAAGCCATGCTCATTGCCTGTGTGAGAGAGGTACTCTTGAATGAAATGTCAGTTCCTTCAGAACTCCAGTAAGAAACAGTATGTTGTGCCAGAGGGTTATGGCATGACAATTACAATGAAGTTGTAAGGGCCAGTATTTCGGGGTGGGTTGAGGAATGGGTCTTTTAGGTTGAGTTTCGTCTTCCCCTGCTGCAGAGTAGAATGAGCAAAGAGTAAATGCAGGTGTGGAGTTACCAAATTAGTTCTCCAGATGAGGTCTCAAAAACTACGAGTAGTGAGGGAGTGTATTTATTCCTGATGTTTGCCTTTTAAATGAATGTGGGCACCTGTTTCCCCATAGTGATATTACTCTTTTAATACAATAGCACACTTTGCTGCGATGAGCTGACTATTTGCTCACAAGTAACACTGTTCGTAGGTGACTAAATAGTTGCTTTCCTTTCTCTTTGAGATGTTTTCAACTTCTCTAAGGACTAAACATTATTCCTAGGAAGTACTATTGTGTCATTTTATAATCCTGTGTTGTTGCTTTTTGTAGGATGGAGGTGTTCATACATTACCAGTTCCAGTGCGAAACCAGCAAGATGTTGAAATATATGTTCCCATAGTTCTTTCACCCAGTATTTTGACGTTTCCTTGGCAGCCGAAAGCAGGAGTCTACCAGTACACCATACAGGTATGCCAAAGAAGTATCAAAATGCAGGAAGCATTGTTCAAGCAGGCACAGTGAGGCCTGAGTTCACCTTAGATATTTTGGCAATATGCGACGATATCCAAAACTTTATTTGGAGGAGTTTTGTCCAATGTTAGTTGCAGTAATTAATGTCTAGTTAAAAATAAGCACACAAAAATCCAACAAACATAAATACCCCACCAACTTTTACCTCTTGTCTTTCATTCACTTCCTCTCTCCCTCATGTATGTACCACACACATATGCTCCAGAGTGGTTTGAAATCACAGAAAACATCTTAGGTACAAAGCTTAATAGTAATAATTTGAGTCTATGATTTACTCTAAAGGGATGGAAGTATGGGACTATGAATCGGAGTGTGAGGTGACTGCAGAAAGGGCATGACAAGATCCATGAGCAGCACCCTATCAACTTTTGACATCTGTATCCTTCATTCCCCACACATCTCATGTTTCTAATAAAAGGTTATGGGGAGGCAGAGGCCACAGTTTCATTTACAGTATGCCCTTCTAAAGGGACTTTTTTCTTACCTTTCTTACGTATGTTTTTGTTCCCATGACAATCCTTCCATACACTTCATGAACTGAATGGCTTGTCTTCCAGTATCCAGAGTATAGTCTAACTGGAGAAAAGAGTCCCCAGCCCAGACTCTCACCCCAGTACAATGATACCCAGATCCTGCACTCAGGTGTTTAGTGCACAGTTCCTACCTCTCCCTTTTAGCATGAAGTAGTGCTGAGTTCTGGGGCTGTCTTCAGGTAAACAGTATACAAAAAGAGGCAGCAGGACAGATGGTGTCTGGTGTAAACAAATCAGTCTCATAGGGATAAAACTGGGTTCTCTAGTGTAAATATAAAGTTTTGAAGCCATTGAGTTCAGTGCTGTCATCTGTACTTGTAATTTCTGTAGGATTAAAATTTGGTTTAGGTCATGCTATACCCAACCACACCAGCAGAGTGTGGTAAAAATTCTTAGTACAAATACGCATTTTCAGTACTTAATCGTACCTTCTACTAGAGTTCTCCCAGTAAGGGAAAGTAAATGTGGTTTTCTGTTTCCCACCTCTTTTACAGTTCTATTCTTGTCTCACCTTACCTTGCATATATCATCAAATATCTCACTAGAGAACATCCCTTTGTGTTACTCCAATAATCTGCATCAATATTCTTACTTCACTGTGATTTTTCTTTTTCATTAAAACCAAAAACTTTTTTCTCCGAACATTTAAATTGGTTTACATTTACTGAAATGGAGAACGTTTCCCAATCTGCCCATTTAACAGTCCTAGTGGCTGTTTACAGTAGCACACAGCTTGACTGTTGTTCCTGCCTGCAGATTAGTGTTTGCCTCCTACTTGATAGTTTTTGAGTCAGGCTATTTTAAATTGGTGAATACACTTTTTCTGAAAATAAGTTGAAAGGGATTTTTGGATCTAGCCACATTCTGTTTATAGCTAAAGTAACTCCTTCCAGATGGTATTGGAATGACTTTCAAGATTTACTTTGTCAGCTGTCTGGTTTTTTTTGGTTGCTTTTTTCATATTTGTGTTAATAAGATGGCTTCTGTTGCAAGTAAAAAGGGGAGGGGAAAAAAAATGTTTCCTTCCTTCCGTGCACTAGAGAAGTGAAGTGCCGTCTTTGTGAAGTTAAGTTTGTGGAGGTTATTTTTTCCTAGTGAGGGCGTCACCATCACTGATAGCAGTTTGTGGAGTGAAGTTCAGCCAACAGGCTGTGGATAATGATTAGACTGAACTAGAAGCTGGTTTACCCTTTCTCTCCTCGGTGCAAACTGACCACTGGAGAGAGAAATGTAGTAATGCATCTGGCTTGTCTGGCAATGAGATGTGACTCCATAGAACTATTAAGAATTAGGTATTTCTATTTTGTGTTTTCTGCTCATTTCCCTGTTTTAATTGAAAATATCTTTACAAAACATTCTGAACTTTTACATTCTTTAAATGTTTCTTGCCACATCCCATGAGTCTCCTTCTGTCACACACCATTACTTATTTATCCATTTGTCTTTGTCTGGTGCTCTTTCTGTAATTAGGTTGTGCACAGGCTCATGGGAAGCAAAAAGGGAAATGACTGTCCTTTTGATTTCTTACCCCCTTCTCCCCCTGCCCTGGTAAAAGTTATTAGCTGAGTTCCTGCATAATTTAAATTTGTTTTTTTCCTACACTTCCCTTCTAGACAAGATTTATCATCTTGTTCAGTTTTACTTTAATTATGAAACAGGTTAGAGCAAATGCTGAGGAAGTTAAATAAAAACAATACATGTAAACAAAAAAGTTGCTCCAATGTTCACCCTTGTTTTACTCTGGAACTTTGGAATTTATTTTGGAGTGTGAAAGTAGGTTTTTTTTTTTTACTTGCTTTAAAAACGCATTATTCTCATATACCTTTCTGCACAGTATTTGTCTCAATAGGCACTTCCTACAGTTCACAATAATGATGTTTAAAACCTATACACATTACAGCTTTGTAATGGTTATGTTTCTTCAGTAACTAGTATTACGCATCGAGGAGGACAATACTCTGCTTGTGTTTTTTGGCCCTTCACTTTACAAAATATGAACCTGCAGCAGATGTTACCCTGTCCTGGCTGCCGAGTGTTCGCACCGTGGGTGTAATAATTTGACTCTATTGATGTGAACCATAATATCAAATAACTAGTTCTTACCCTTGTGTAGAATAATTCCACTCACAAGCTCTTCTAACCGTGGAACAACCCTTCAAGAGTTGGGAAGTCTGGGAAAAGGGTGGGGTTTTCCTTTTTATTGGTTTGGTGTTTTTTATGGGGATCTGCATGATAAACCTGAGTGTATTAGTTTAGCAGTTACTGACTCCTTCCTTGAAAAGCTGTTGTGGGAGTGTAGCCTGTACATTCTGCAGACCCTCGCAGTGCTTGTGGCAAGAGTGGGCAGTTCCCATGTGTGCCTATCGCTCATTCCATGACTGATCAGTTCCTGGAGCAGCATATTTGTTGAATGGCTGCAGGTAGACATGCTGATTTTCAGCACAAAAATAAAGAAGTAATGCCAAGAAGAGAGTGATTTTTTTTTTTTTCTTTTTTCCCCCCCTCTTGCCTCATTCCCTCACTGCCTCCCACCTTCTTTTCTCTTCCCTTTAAATTCCTTAACAATTCCCATTGAAAGAAGCTAGTAGGTACAGAGTGTCAGCTCTGAGACCCAAAATCAGCACTTTGTCAGCAACAGAGAAGCAACGGTAGTTTTCAGAAGTGTGATAATCCCACGTGCCAGGCCTCCGGTTTGCCTATTTGTCAAATGCTCTGCTGCCTCTATGCACTATGAATCACTGGGAGTTGTGAGCATCAGACTTCTGCAGCTGGGAGAGAGGTATTTGGGTGCACTGGTGAGCACACAGGATACGTGCATGAAGAAAGTTGAAACTAAATGAATGAAGGGTAGTAATTGTCTCGTGTCTTACTTCACCCTGCTTATTTGAAAGTTCTGAGGTGTTATTTGTATTTCCTCAATAATACCATTGTCGTTGCTCAGTGTTTCCCTGGTTTTCATGCAAGATATTCAAAGGCTTGGCAGCTAAGAAACATGAGAACCATATACTTCATAGAATATTTGAAAGATTTTTCTCTCTGTATTCTAGGCTCATGGTGGAAGTGGAAATTTCAGCTGGTCCTATTCTAACCAGGCAGTTGCTACAGTGACAGTCAAAGGAGTAATGACAACTGGAAATGATATTGGTGTCAGTGTTATTCAGGCAATTGATGTTCAGAATCCATTGCATTATGGAGAAATGAAGGTAAAACTCTTATTTTCCCTGGTCACTCTTGAATATGGCTTTTGGAAACAGTGAAGAAGCTGGGAATGCCGTAGACATTCTCCTTACCAAAATGTTCCCAAGAGGTTTCCCTGCCTACCCTCTGTCAGGTTAAGTGATTCATTTCAGAGTTTGTGCTTCTAGGGATTCAAGCTCTCTCCTCTGCATTAATTTTACTCCCATTTTTGCCCCTTTCTGATTTTCTTGGCAAGTTTTTTTCCTTGTGGGAAGTTTTGAGTTCAAGAAGGAAATAGTAAGGAAAGGAAATAGGAATAGTAATTTACTACTGGCCTAGCCATCAAAGCAGACAACCCAAACTAAAAATTCATTCTGCAGGGTAAGAAGTGGGATGACAGACGTCATCAAGATGTGCAAGGCAATTCCTGCCTGGAGAAGTGGCTGAAACAAATACAGTGCCACATAGTTAATATAGATACCACAGCTGGCCAAGAAAAAGCAATCAGGAGAAAATGGGAATGAAAAATATATCTCCCAAGAGGGATTTTGCAGTGTCGGTGCAAATCATAGTCTGTCCTTAGGATTTGGTCAGGGTGACCAGTGTGTGGTATGGAGTGAACAAAATACAGGAACAGTATTTGTAATGGCCCCGCAGGAAAGAATGTGCAAAGACAGTTGAAGAAGCTGCCCTGGTTAACACTGGTTAGACACTGTAATTCTACAATCTAAAATATTTTTCTCTAGAATGTTATTGATTTGGAAATATTTTCTTGCATCCTTTGGACACAAATAATTATCCTTAATGAAACCGTCAGCGTTCAGGCTCTATCAAGCTGTTAAGAACTGCCAGACCTGTAGCATGATGGGATAGAAACTAAAAGCAAGTACTAGTGTGGTGTATATTCACTACTATGAAGCAGTGCTACTCTGCTACCTTCACAGTTTGAGGCATTTCGATCTATGCTTTAACGCCATGCCTTTTGCAAAGAGCTAAGCGTTGGAATGGAAACCTGACAGAGAAGAGGAAACTTGCTTCTGACCTCAGAAAAACGAAGAGAGATGTGCTGAGCACGCTTGACTAATCTGGGATCCAGAGGCTTTGTCTAACTGCACGGTCATAAATGGAATAGGTTTGTTTATGCCAAGCAGATGCTATTGAGACTGGCAAACAGCCTCCTTCTGCCTAAGGCTTTATAAAGGTGATGGTCTTTGTTTCTAAGGGAGCATACAAATTGATTTAGGAAGCACGTCTTGCAAGCCCTGGGGCAGCACACCTTCCTTCCAGGATACGTGCCTGTAATTTAGCAACTGGTGGGGAACAAGCTGATTGCATCAAATATACATACATTAGCTATACAAAATACCTCATAATTTTTAAGTGTTCCCATGTGCAGCACTGCTGTAATTGTTTTACTGCACTTCTGTTGCACCAAAGTCCCTTTTGACAAAAGTGTAAAAAACGCGTTTGGTCAAGACTGCCAAGTCTGTCCCATAATGAAGAGAGTGCAAATACCTTTCCTTTCTCTTTTTTTTTTTTCTTCTTTTCTTTCTTTCTTTCTTTCTTTTTTTTTTTTTTTTTTTAAAAATGTGTGTTTTGGGAAAGATATTTTTAACCAAATTTTACTTGGAACAGCTGCATCTATTAATGCTGTGCTTTTTGAGGGGTAAATTAGTTTGGGTTTTGTGCTCAGACTATTTATGTCAATTACACAAAATGGATTTGAGAGGTGCTAAACTTCATGCTTAAAATAATGACTTAAATGCTTAAAATAATGACACAAATTGAAATTGGTGCAGAATTTAGTTTACAGACTTGCTCTGAAATTATTTGCTGGACAGCTCAGGATGCTGCTTTGTAGCAGTGCAACAGTTACCGGCAGGAGATAGAGGAATAAAGATTTTTCAGTTAAAACTTCTTATCCTCAGACATAAGTCAACGCCTGAAGACAGAAAAAATACTTCTCTCCATGTGAGCTTTCAGAGCAGCATAGTGCACAATCTGAATAGGTTATTTTTGAATGCCTTTCTTCCTGTGTTAGGAATTGCATTCTTCATAGAGTAACTCTGAAGAGTTCTATTTACTGACCTCAGTGAGCAAGTTGTAGGAGTAGTTAACGATCATCCACAAGGACTGCGGTTTTAACTGTACCGTATGGTTCAATATTCTATCCTGAAACCATTTGCAGATGGTTAGGAAGCTAAGGTATTGCAAGTGAAAAATTCTGATCAAAGCGATTGTTACGAAATATGCAGTCAGTCTGTGGTGGATTCTTCAACATCAATGGAAAAAGTAGGAAATCAGAATAACAAACAATACAGTTACGGCTTGTTCATCAACATACCAGCTATGATAGCATGGAAGATCTATTTCTGCCGGTCTTATTTCTGAAAGTAATCCTTTTGATTTCAAAAGCATCTCCCGCATGAAGATCACTTGTTGAAGCAGAAGGTGATTAGATTAGGCAGCAGATATTTGTTCACTTATTTTAGATTTCTGACATATTACTGTGGGGAAATGTTGAGCCCTGGACGCTTCTAAAAATGTTTTGCCAACAGAAATGCACAAAAAAACCCCCCCAAAACCAAACAAACAAGAAAAAACCCAAACAACAAAAACAAACTGTTGAGGAAATATTTGGGTCTTTAGTTCCCTTAACTTCTACATACCTGCTGCTGTGAGTGATGGAGGCTGGGGAGCCTTGCTCACTGGATCAGGTCTAGCTCAAATATTTACACTGTGAAAGTTAAGGTTCAGTACTAAATCTGTCCCAGCTGCTCATAGTACCTCTTGGAAATATTGTGTAATTTAGTCCACACTTGAAAATCAACAAAGCAGAAGAGTGAATTATAGAAGTGGCAGTAAAAGGATCACCAAGCTAATTTGAACTTGGACTTTTAGGGGAAAAGAGCACTAAAATAGTAGCAAGCTTTTCCTGGCCCTTTCTGATACCTTTCTGTAGCAGGTAAACACAAAAGCAATGTTGAATCTGAGAAGAATTGTTTCTAGCCATCAGAGGGAAGTCAGCAGCTCAAAGTATATGAGAGGGCAACTTAAAAAAAAGGAGAGCACGTTGAAGTCTATTTTTTTTTTTTTTTCTTCCCCCCCGCCCCCGGTATCTTTTTGTGAAGTTGTGTTCATACACCTCTGTCCTGTGTTTGTTTCCTCCTTCAGGTATATGTAACCGAACCTAGTGGGATGGAGTTTCTACCATGTCAAGTTGAAGCACGTATTGGCCAAATACTGGAGCTGCCCCTGAGGATTAATGGCCTAACAAATGTTGAAACGGGTGAGACAGTGCCACTGAGCGACTGCTCACACTTTGATCTAGTTGTGGAAGTGGAAAACCGTGGTGTGTTCAGACAGCTTCAAGGTGATTTGACCCCTTCCCTGTTTTGAAAATTAAACTTAGATGATAATAAGTCACACATCTCCTTTAAATTGCTGTTTCAGCTGCTGTGTACAGTATTCCCAGAGAGGTGCTTAACTCCAGAGGTGGGGATCGAAATAGCTTTATTTTGAGGATGTATTTACTTTTTTTATGCAGAACTTCCTTTTGGTATTTTTGATGTTTTGGGGGACTCTGAAAGCATTTTGGCAATTATTTTATTGGATAATGTGTAGTCTCCCATATGTCTACTGATTTAGTATTTTTAATATGCTTCTGTAACAAAGCTGATGGGTTTTCTCATAAGAGGGGTCCACGTGTTTGTGTTTTGAGGCAGCATTGGAAAACTTACAAGAACACTAAGATTAATAACTGCTTTGCCCAAATTGTCTGGCAGTACTTTCAGTCTATAAAGACACTATTCATTGTTTGTTCAGAAGGAACTAAGACAATCAGCTGTTTAAATTTTGCCAAAGCTCTGTCATTGTTAAGCTCATTGCTTTAAGAAATGCCTCTTGCAGGTTTATTAAGTAATGGAGTATGCGTGTCATTTTTAAAGATTGCCATTAATGCTGCCGAGCTAAGCGGACACTGAGCAACATGCTTGTTCCTGTGTTGGCTGAATTCAGCATGTTATTCTCATGTACCATTAATTTTTTCCAAGTGTCTCTTATATGGAAGCTCTGCCCTGTGCTGTTGAGCCAGTAAAACCAGTCTGCATTGTACCAGCTGTTTGCCTGAGAGGCAGCTATTTTAAATGTCACTGTGTAGTATGCTGTTGTTTGTGTCAAAAAAAAAAAGAAAAAAGACCCCTCCCAAACCCCCAAATGCCCTCTAAGTAAGCAGAAAAATTACATGAAAATACCTTACCTTCAGCTAGAGAAATTATGTACTGCTTACAGTTCAAGTTGTTCTGTGCAGGAAAGCTTGCCTAAGCAGGGTGACTTATTTGTGCTTAATTACAAGCCAGTTTCATTTTGGAACAGCAAGATGAAAACATTCGGTAACAGATAGAAGATGTATCAGTTTGTACCAGAGTAAAGACTCATGTCCTGTTTCGGACAGTGTGAAAATAAAGAAGTTTGTGAGATGTGGATACTTCAGTAAGTGTCGGGTTAGAGATGACAGGCAGTAGTGAACATTTTTACCCATTTGGTTGGCGAACACATTTCTACTTACTTCTGGTGGACATGCCTTTGTTGAGGAAAGCTGTGTTGAACTTGCATTAAAATGCCTGGGGTCTTCTCTCCAAATATGCATTTATGTATTTTTTTAATTTATCTGACAGGAAGGCTTCAGCCAACTGCTGATTTTTGTAGTGGAGTCAGAGTGAAAGCTGAAACTCAAGGATACACAGCGCTTGTTGTTAGTTACACCCATGCTCATGTCCACCTCAGTGCTAGCATCACCATTGCTGCTTATCTACCATTAAAAGTAAGTCTGGTTTTTTTGTTGTTCCTAAAGCAATTCATCACTTAAAATCGTTTTAAATAACAAATAGCAAGTTGATATTATGTAATGAGTATGTTTAAAAATAAATGAAGTGGGTGGTTGATTCACAGGAAAAATTTTATGGACTGCCTTAGGGAATCGTGTTTTAACCCTTTCTCTGTGGAGCACATATATAGTAGAGTTTGCCTACACAGACATTGCAAGCCAACTATAGAGAAGCGAGCAGTGCAATAATGAACTAACAGATCGTTGCAACTTCTGAAGGGGAAAGTGAATTTGATATCCCTGACTGTTTTTTTGACTTTTGGCAAAAGGGTCACAATTGCTGTCATCTGAAGAAACATGCAGGACAGTAATAGGAGCCAACCCTCAACCGAGTGAGGATGTCTACCTCATTTTGCACAGCACACCTGAATTAGTACATTACTTTTCAGCAAATTATAGATGGGTGGAAAATCATGTGAGACTTGGATCATTTGTTTCTGGACTGTCCATTGTAGCTGATTAACAGTTGGCTTAATAAGGTAATAAAGGGGCAGTCACAATTCTGTGTCCATAATGACAAATGGCAGTAGACCGAGCTTATGATTTCTGCTTTCATAGCATATAAGCTGATTTTTGCAAGAAGGCAAAGCTGGCTTGCCTGTATAGTGGTGAAAAAGCATGCTTTTTCCCTACGAATGGGAGGAACATATTTCACTGTTGGGCAGTTCACTAAAGAAAACAGGAGGAACAAATATAAGTACAGGGTCAATATATAGAAATAGGAAACAGTATGTTTATGTTACCCTCATCATCAGAGACTGACTGCAAAGCTGAAGTCTAATATATTTGACCATAGCTTTTTTCCCCCAAGTCTGGAACAAAAGTTTGTGCAAATCGTGCAAAATTGTGACTGTAATGATAATTTTACTTTTTAAATATGCTTTTCTGTCAAATACCTTAAATGGCTGAGTATAATTATTTGAAGATGCTGAGACATCCTAAGTAGAGTCTGTATACTTAGTTATTGGTAGCAATGTGAGAGAGAGGCATAGTCCCCTTAATTAGGAATTTTTCCTATGTATAGTATCATTCATATTTGTATTAGCAAAGCCCCTTGAGGTGTTGTAACACTGCTTTTCATATATAAACTTAAATTATTCTAGGGTACTTTTAACAGAGCCAATAACTGGTGACAAGAAGGGTAGATTGAGTGCACTTTAAAAAAAAAAAAAGTCTGTGCTGAGATACCTCAGTGAAGAACTTCTTTTTCTTTGAAGTGTAAAACGGTGATTTCCAAGTTGTTTTCTCTCCTTTCTGTAGAATGAAATATTTATGGGGCCCAGAAATGGAAGGCAGCATTTTTCTGTCAGATATCTATTTAGAAAAAAAATATAGCCTAAAAAGTGGGAGAAAGATAAACAGGAATCAAAGGGCAGGCAGATGCTTGAGACTAAATCTCATAGTTTTCCAATGGGTTTTTACCTTTATATTACGAAAATACCCAGAGAGTAAATGGGAGGAAAGAGGAACATCTATGCCAAACCTTGCCTTCTTTCTCTTCCTACCAAAGTGCACCTACGGAAAGAATTGAACCATCCTTTATGTTAGCTGCTATTTCTTTCTTATTAAACACCTAAGTAATGTGATGATTTGGAACACAAGCTACAATTGGTTCTTGTGTATTAAAACGTCAGGTTAACTTCTTTGATGATAAACAGCACAGGCTATCCCAGTGATGCACATCAGTGGAGAATTTGATGTAGAGGTTTGAAGTAAAACTTGTGTAGGAGAATAATTACATGCACAGAACTGTGTTGGAGAGAGCACTGTCAAATGAAAGTAAAATTTGACATTATTTCATTCATTTAAAATACTGTCTACTTAAAAAATGTAGAAGAATACTATATCTCTGAATGTGCTGAGAAGAGTAGACTAAGGGTCTTTGTCTCGCTGTAATTTTTCATGAAAGAGATGTGATTAGAATGTAGTTAAAAATTCTCTTTGGATCCATGGGTTACACTGAATATAATAAAACTGGACAGAGTTCTTGTAGGTAATGCTTATTATCTTGGTACAACTCTATTCTTAAATAACTGTGGTTACAAACCACTGCGTGGGGAAAAATCGTAGCCTAACCAAAGTGACAAAGATACTCCTTCCATTAAGAAGGAAGTTTCTTCTGCAAAGTACAAGCAAACTCTATGTAAATAGAATCACTAATTTGTAATTAATTCATTCATTCCAGACTATTGATCCTCCGTCTGTTGCTTTAGTGACTTTGGGTTCCTCTAAAGATATGTTATTTGAAGGAGGACCTAGACCATGGGTACAGGAACCTTCAAAGTTCTTCAGGAACGTCACCACTGAGGATGGAGAAAGTGTTGCTCTCTCTTTATTTGGACCTCCTACATCTCGAAATAACATCCAGCACTGGGTTAGAGTGTCCTGCAGAAGCCTGGGAGAGCAAGTAAGTGCCAGAAGGTATTAGTATTGCCCTCTGTCAAACTCTGAGCTAAGGCAACTGAGAACAGGCTTCAGACAGATTTATGATACCATATACCTTTTATATAACAAGTAGCTTTTATAATAAGCCAGTAAAGAACTCTGTTAAGTATATTGTTTATGCATTGTGATGCTGGGACAGGTTTTAGAGTTAATAATATTATGTTATAAAGTGGTTTATGATGGGTTTATTGCAGTATAAAGCCAAGTCACAGAAACCTTATTGTGTAGAATGCATTAAACAGATCCTAGTAAGTGCAGCTTCAGTTTGCATAAATAGGATCACAGCAGGTTACTGCAGTAAAGCGACTCTTCTGTCTGACCTGCTCCTTTTAACCAAGTTACTTTCCAGTGTAATTCTGTTTATTCAAACAAATTACAGGCGTATAAATTTACTGCTCTGATATTTGTGCAGTCTCTGTGATAGTGGCTGTAGTCGTTTTCCACCTGGTCTTGTTTTCTCCAACATGCAGAAGTGATTTATCTTGCTTTACTCACCCTGGCCAGTCTATAAAGCATTTAACTTTGATTTAATGTTTTTTCTCCTGTAATTCTGAAGGCCTAAGCATTTTGGTATGGCTGCCAAATTGTTTAACTGTTTTCCCCAGTGGACACTGTACGAAGTGTAGCTATTTCTGTAAGTGCAAATTCAGAAAGGAAAAACATGGGGTGTTTTTCTTGTTGTTGACTGTGCATGCATTGGCTGTCTGTCCTCAGTGGTGTCCAGAACAGGTTGCATCTGCATGGCTCTGGCTAGCATCAGTGCATGGGTGGATAAGGCAGGTAATGAGAGCTGCCTCAGCCTGCTGGGAAAGCCTTCTCTGTGTTTACATCCACTTCGTTTTGCTGAGGGCTAAACAAGGAATGTAAAATAAAAGAGAAGATGTTTTTAAACACACTGAAGTGACTATAAATATAGTCTTTGGGCTGTTCTGTTCTTGCTCTGCAAGAAAAACACCTGCCTGTTAGCTTTTTAAGTTACAAAAGATTTGTTGTTTGAATTAAGGTTGATAGTAATAAACGTGAATACCTAGGAAAAGTTCCCAAGAATAGTACTTTTATAACTGTATAGAACTGTTGTTGAAATATGCACCTCTGTTTACATCTTCCTGTGTCTTAATGGCGCTGTAAAAGCCCCAAAAGCATATTTTTGCATTGGAGTATAACTGAGATTTGTGAAATAGAATATGCCTGAACTCAGTAGTGCTTTTCTCTTTCCTCACTTGCCTGTTTTCATAATTGTACAGGTTATTGCCTTAACAGTTGGAAACAACCCCACAATCACCAACCCTTTCCCAGTAGTTGAGCCTGCTGTTGTGAAGTTCATCTGTGCTGTCCCTTCACGACTCACTTTGACTCCTGTTTATGGAAGTCCTCAGCTTGATCTCTCCTGCCCTTTGCTGCAACAAAACAAGCAAGTGGTAAGTCTGAGAAAAGTGACGGGAAAAGAACGTGTTGTTATAACTTGAAAGTCAGTGTTTTGAACCTCCAAATATGAAGCCATTTCTAAGGAAAGTGCTTTTTCCCTATAGCACTTCATTGTAACCTAACTATTCCATTGAGCATCTAGAGACATATCTTACCATATATGTATTATTACATGAGCATACATTTGTGTGTGTCTTATTAGTAAATGCATAAACACCGCTGATGTGAAGATACCTATGTAAGCATATATGGGGAGTATTGTTCAGTGACATCAGATGTATTCAGCTTTACAAATCTGAGTCGCAATAAATGGACAATGCATATTTGTAGATTATCAAGCATAAAGAACTCTTTCTTCTCTGTCCTAATGAGTGCCATCGCACGTTTTCTGCTGAGTAAACTCTGTTTTGTTGTGTTAATGTTACCAGGCAGATATAAGTCATCCTGCTGTCATAAAACTGCAATGTGTATTGAGTTCATGAATCATTGTAAGTGACTTCTATATAATGACAAGATGAGGAGCTTTTGCATATTATAAGCCACTTCAGAGTTCGCCTGTTTTTCTAGCTCCATTATGTGTCAGTTAGACTACATCAGTACCCTACTATCGCTAATGCATTTCACAAGATGAACATGAGAATTTTGAGCTATGCCTTCTGACAAATAGGAGTATTTTTCATTATTTGTTTGAATTCCAAAGATGACGTAGTGGAGCTGTGTGGTTTGATTTTTTTTTTCTTTTTTTTTTTTTTTTGTTGGTTTTAAGGTAATTCACTGGCTAAAAAAACCCCACCCTCCCACCCCCCCCAAAAACCTCTTGCAGTTGAAGTACAGCTTAATGGCTTTGCATTGATGGCTCACTTTAATGAATGTTGCTCATGTAATTAGTGTTATAATGAAACTCATGGAACTTGGCATACATTTTCTTTTTCTAATGATTAAAAAAAAATCCTCTTGTATCTGTTCAGTTCAAAGTATTCATTCTTTTTCAGGTTCCTGTTTCAAATTATCGCAATCCAGTATTGGATTTGGCTGCGTATGACCAACAGGGCAGTAAATTTGATAACTTCAGTTCTCTTAATGTTATCTGGGAATCAACAAAAATGTCCTTGGCTAATATTGAGGCTGATATGCCAATGGAGCTGACTCTGAAAGAAGATGGAGGTGGTCAAAAGAAGATGCATGGTATGAATGAGTTTAAATTAACATTTCATTATTTGAAGAAGGTAAAGATTAAATCTCTTGGGTAATGACTGAGCTTCATTAAAGAAATTACTATAAGCTGCAGTCATATTTCAGCTTATTCTCAACATGCATTTTAAGTGTGCATTATTTAAAAAACAAAACAAAACAAAAAAACCCCACCAAACAAAATGCAATGCCTAGAACCTGTTGAGAGAGAAAATCCTTGTCTGTTTTGCGTGATAGTGGAAGAGACGAGCAGCGTACATTTCTTTTTCTTCCCCATAATCAGATTTATTTGACTTTTTTCTAGGCTTACAAACTGTTCTAGTTCATCGTGAGTCTGGAACAACTGCCATCTCTGCAACTGCAACAGGATACCAGCAATCTTATCTCAAGGCAGCTAAAGTGAAAATACCGGTACTCAGAACTCCATTTTTTTGTTGCCATTGCCATTTTCCTATGATGTTTACTGTATGGTGTTCTTATATATTTATTTCCTTGGTGCATAGTAATGTAAAAATAAGGCAGCTCCAGAGCTGATTCTGAAGACCTGTTCATACCACAGTGTTTTTATCATGTTGATGGCTTTTCCTGCTTTCCACTGCACTATATGCTGCTAACCGTATCAAATATATCCAATTCCTTTTTTTAATTTTTCTTTTTATTTTTTTAAACCTGTCTGGGCAAGGGGATTACAAAGAATTGTTTCAGTTGGTTTTGTTTCAGTTCAGGTTTTTTAATGAATTGGTGAATTTCTGCTGCTTGTCCTTCACTAAAGCAACCACGTGCTTTGTACAGCTGTTACTGGGGAAAGCAAATGTATTATTTCCACTGCAAAACTGGGTAGAAAGGTTCTGTGTGAGCAAAGCAAAAGCTGGCTCATATCCTCATATGGACCACGTGTAAAACCTGGGCTCTGACTAATACTCTTTCTTTTTTTCCTTTGGTCTCACATTTGCTGTACAGAAGGGAAGGACTACTCATTTGTACAGTGCCAGCCATAAGCATAGGCTCTTATTTTACAAGTCATTAGCCACTCCCTGAAATACTTTACTCTGTAGATACGCAACGTAGGGAAGAACAACAGCAAAAAGTAGTGATGATGAACAAAGGCAGCAGATGTAAACAGATGGCAATTTTCTGTTTGTGTCAATTTATTTTTTTTTTGGCTGAACGCAAAGGCAGGTTTCAGGCTGTGAAACAACCTGACATGCACAGTAACTAACTCTTAAAATATCCTGCTTCACTAAAGTGAAATTCTGTTTAATTTTGTTAAGCACGTGGGTTTTGACTATATGCAGTTCTGAATCATGTATCGTGAATATAGAGCTGAGAAAGAGAGTAAAATATGGAGCTAGAGGTTACAATATTTTTAACTCGGTAGGTAACAGACAGGCATTAGTAATGTGAAATGTCCTGTGGCCCAGATTTCTGTCAGTATGTCCAAGGTTTGGTGTCTGGATAGTAAATTTCTCCGGAAAGATGATCTGTATTGTCAGTTGGTTATTGTCTTGCCAGTGAGGTTTCCAGTATGCTCTTGTTGGGAAGAATGGTGTAGGTGCATTTCCACTGAAGAATTTGACTGTAACTTAGTCAAAATTACTAGGTTAGAAGCACAGTTAATTTGCCACCTAAGATACTTGGTTCTGTATTGTTTTTTCTCTTCAGAAAATTGAGTTGTAATAAGAAAGCTTGGTGTTCTGTAATCTTTTTGTAATTCACTGTGCTCTGCTTTATTAAACCAATATTCCATATTCTTTCTTACATTTAGAAATAACTAGAAAAGTGAATTATATAAACTTTGCCTCGAGTTCAGAGAGGTTTATTCTGTTTTGATGTGGGATACATACATGTAAAATGGCACTGGAGTCCTCTTAAGTTCCAGTCTCTGTGTTTAGGTTTGGGGGGAATCTTTTTGATAGTTGAAGAGTAGTTATAGATACCTCTTCTGCTACAGTTACATAGGCTCATTTGTTGTTTCTTTAAATTAGGTAGTATTTCTGCTTTTTTCAAATACACTAGAAATGGACTGCTATATTCTGCTTTCAAACCTGTGCATACTTCTTTCTTACAGACAAAAACTCAAATAAAAATTTAATAGATGGTATATTAAGACGTCTTGATCATTGTTCCATGTTTAAGTGGAGCATCCTAGGTCAATCGGGAAAGATAACATCCTTTCTACATCAAGGAAATAAAATTCTACTAATTAGGTAAAATGGGTACATAATATTAACTTCCTCTACAAAACATTTTCCCTGTCTAGGCTGATGTTATTATGAGTGAATGATTAAACTTGCGTCTGGTCCGGTGTTTATGTACTTGCATTTATGGAAGAATTTCTTTTGGTGGCCTGCTGGGAAGAATCCCCAAAAGATCATCTGGAAGTGGAAGAAAACATTCTGTCTGTATGCTTTATCATTTTGCATGAACTTACAACACTCCGAGTTAACATCCTATCTGTGTATATCAGACTTGGTTAACTGATCCTGCTACGTCTTTAATGCGTAGGCCTTTGTTCTTTGTCTTGGTCAGAGATGCAGAATACAGCAGCATGTCCTCTATATGACCTTACCTGTAGAAGAGAGCTAGCAGCTGAGCCAATTACTGAATCTTATGAACATTCTGTTAGCCTAAACTTCTCCAGCTCTGGCTCTTCCTTAAGCACCCTTCCCTGCATATACAAGAGGCTTGCACTCTTTTCTGACTCATAGTGTTTGCTGTAACAGCTCCAATTGTTTCTTTCAGTATGAACCTCTTCTACCAGTGTCTGCCACTATTGAACTGATTCTAGTGGAAGATGTAAAAGTGAGTCCTACTGATGTCTCAATTTACAATCACCCTGATGTACAGGTAAGCAATTACTCTGCTACTTTCTAACTGCAGGGAGGAAAACAAAAAATTCTATCATATGTGCAAGGATACCAGTTTTAGCAACGCACTAGAAAGTTACAATCTAATTTTGGATGCTTTTCTGGGTTTGCAGGCAGAACTTTTCATCAAAGAAGGTTCTGGATATTTTTTCATTAATACCAGTGTTGCAAATGTTGTAAGAGTGGCTCATGAGGAAACTCAAGGTATTGCTTTGGTGAGTAAAGTATTTTATTACTTTATGTCTTTTTGGCAATCTGAATATCATTCTGCAGTTTCATCACTTCTGGTCATTTTCCAGTACACATTGCTGGAGAGGCAATAACTGAATCTTGGATGTGTCTGCCTGTTGCAGTCAAGCTTCAGGCAGGGGATCGTTGCACTAGCAATTTCAGGTATAGTTTTAGGTATAGGAAATTGTTTCACTACAGTTGTGATGCATATGTATAATCTGTACAAGATAAAAGCCAGTGACAAGTTGTTCTTTACCCATTACAATATTGCAGTAAAATGTTCCTGGTTTCATAAACACAAAATTAAGAATAAAGTGACAGAACTATTCAGAAGTGTTATACAAAAGGTGAATCAGTTTCTAGAATAATATTGGAATATTTGTTGTAAGTCAGTACTTCTGAAACCTTCAAATTCTTCTTCCAGTGCTATTTCAGGATATTTTGCTATCCCAGTATTTCATCCTGATTGTGTGAATAAATATCTATTAAATAGTTGATTTGTGATCTCCCTATTACATTTTTAATGCACTTTTCCACTAGAAAATGCAGCTTAGCTACAGTTAGGCTTGACTTCATCCAGGCTCAGGATATGAGATGTATTCAATTGCAAACAACAATAAAACTATATATTTGCATTTTAGCTTTCATTAGACAAGAAGTGGAAGTGACGCAAGTTGTTATAAAG
Organism: Egretta garzetta; assembly: GCF_000687185.1. Taxonomy (NCBI): domain Eukaryota; kingdom Metazoa; phylum Chordata; class Aves; order Pelecaniformes; family Ardeidae; genus Egretta; species Egretta garzetta. Next base: position 564,116 of record NW_009259328.1, read on the forward strand.
AGTAGTCTTTACAAATTTGTAATTTACAGATTTATCTTGTAAGAGAACATCGATAAAGTTGTAAAATAATTATTATAAAGGTAGTTTTCTTTTATATTTTTGAGAATATTGAAAGTATTAGTGAAATATTTTGATTGTCTCTAACTGTTGAAAGTGGTAAGTGGGAGTATTTTTCCAAATGAGTCAGCTAGGCACAGAGGTGGGGGGAAAAATAGAAGAGATGAGCTTATTTTTGTACGTTGTACACTGTTTCAGTTCTTAATAGTTTTTCAGTCAGATGTCCCTCACAGGTTTAACAGTGCTTTAACTGATGTACACAAGCTAATTTCAGAAGAGAGCAGTGAGCTTAAGTAGTGGAACAGTGCCAGCAAGATAAGCTTTGTGAAGTACAGAAAGAGATTTATTTTAACTGCCTGTCACTTTTAAACATATTTAAAATCCATTTAAAAAAAAAAAAAACAAACCCAAAACCTCCCACATTTTAAAAGTTTGTTAGTCCTGCATGCTGTGCTTGAGTTAAATCCCAGCATTGCCTGTGGATTTTCCTTTCCATGGAAGCCAGCAGAATGGTTTGTGTAGAAAATCAGCACATTCCAGCCTGTGGCAGGGTGATGCTATGGCAGGTATCACTGGAGACAAGTTGATACAGGATGGTATTTGATAGTAAACTGTTCTGAGAAACTAAATTCAAGTTATCTAGAGCAGTGATTCTCAGACTTTTCACTGGGACTGTCAAGGATAAGTTCTGTACCTCTTACCCTCTTTTTGACACAGCAGCTGGATGCAGTGGTAGCATGGAAAAAGAATGAATAGGGGTAAAGAGTGAACTATGCTGTATACTAGGGAGCTACTGGACACCTAATGGGAGATGAGGTAGCTGGGACAGCAACAGCTTTAGTAAGGTGTAGTAGCCCTGCTTTCCCTTTTGGCCCTCTGCTCTGGTAGCTTTTTTTTCCCTCTGCTCTCCAGCCCAAACTGAGCTTTATTACATCTTCCTCCCATGGCTGTGCTGGCTACCTGCTCCTGGTCACATCCCTTTCTCTGCTTCCCATGGCTCTGTGTTATTAAGGGCCCCCAGTGCCTGTAGTACCCACCTGCTTTGGGAACTGCTGCTGTTCTGAAAGCTGACTTCTAATAAAACTTGATATTCCTTTCTATTTTGAGGCAAAAGTAAGAGTGGTGCCGTCAAAGAACAAAATGTCAGCTCTTCCCACTGCTCTTACTGCAAACTCCTGTAGTCTTGCCAAGTAATGCTGTGAATTATATTAAATTCCTTTGAACCAGGGGGCCAGGCTGTCCATTACCCCTTGTGTCAAAGAGTTCATCTTTATAAGCCAAATGAGTATATAGGATGGAACACCCAACATCTGTGTGGTCTCTGGCCAAAGTGAAGGTAACTGCGAACATGAAGAGAATAGTTGGGATCATTCCTGAGGTGTGTGACAAGGTCAGGCAAATTGCAAGAGAAGTGGAAAGGTGATGTGAGCGAGGTGTGGATCCATGGCCTTGAGGAAGTATGCGGAGACAACTTTGGGATCGGTGCCTGTATTCTGAGAAGTGTAATGCATATGTTCTTCGTATAAAATAATAATAGCTGTATCAAAGAAATACCTGATGGGGCAATCATCCTCTTACCTGGAAAGATCTACCACCAGACTTTGGCTATCAATTCAGATTAAAAGCAGGAATTGTAAAGTATGAATCTTGTCAGAAGCAATACCAGTGCTTTATAAGCAGAGTCTCTGTCCTTGATTTTTTTCGTTTTCCTTATAATTTTGTTTTTCACTCCACTAAGAAAAGTTGCATCGCTCTGAATGATTTGTTGCGGGGTTTTTGTCCTTCTGATGGCAGAAGGAGAATAACAGGATGCCAGACTGCTTCTAGATTAAGACACGTTAATTCAGTTGCATCCCAGAGGCTGTTTGCACTAGCTCAGTAGTGTTATACATTTTACAGCTTTACTTTTACTTTGGTGGAAGATTTATCAGTGTCTAAGGCTTGGAGGCTTCTACATCCAACTACGTCTGCCCTGAAAGTGATATAAATTTTATCCCATGAATGACAGACAAATGAAAGTAAGTGCTATAACAGAATTTTCGTTTGGCATTGCAGGTGCATCCTCTGCTTCCAGGATCAGTGACTGTCATGATTCATGACTTGTGTTTGGCTTTCCCTGCACCAGCTAAAGCTGAAATTTATGTATCTGATATACAGGAACTGTATGTCCGAGTTGTTGACAAGGTTAGTGGCTTTCAAACCAGTGTTATTAGCTGATCCATATTGCCCCGATTCCTCCTACTGATCATGAATGTAAGGATGAGACATGTACAGGATGATATGATGTAGTGGTTAGGGCCCTCTGCTGCTCCTGTATGACCTTAGAGAAATAGTTTGATCTCCCTGTGTTCCTGTTTCTCTCTCCCAAATTTATCCTTTTAGGTTGTAAGTCTTTCAGAGTATCAAGTGTCTCTTTCTTCATGTTCCGTGTGGCAGCAATCTCAGCTTTTGCATTTTACACAGCAATACTAATTCATAATTTATATGAACATGCTAATTTACATTTCCTGTTGTTTAAAGTGCGTGAGAGCAATTCTTTTAGGAGTAGGTTTTGCCCCAAGGTCATTTTCCATATGTCATGTTTTAAAAATGAACAAAAAAAAAGTCCAACTCATTTTACTTCCCAGCTTGGGTGTGTCTTACACAAAATAAGTGCTGATATTTCTGGATGTTTTAATTGCACCCTTGCCAGCTGAAAGACCTGAATTCATTTATTTAATTTGATGCTAACCATAGCTGACAGGGATTATTTGTTAGAATCAGTGTTAATCTAACACTAAGGCTTTATCTCTAATACCCAACTAAAAGTTTAATACAAAATAAAATGAAAACATTTATACTAATAAATAAGAATAGTTTAAATGTAAAATGACTGGATGTGACACTTTCAGGTGGAGATTGGAAAAACAGTTAAAGCTTATGTCAGAGTTCTGGATGACTCTAAGAAACCTTTTCTGGCTAAATACTTTGCTGTCATGGATCTAAAACTAAGGGCAGCATCTCAGATTGTTTCACTTGTGTAAGTTAATGGATTTCTTTTTATTAATTTGCAAATATTTTTATGGGCAGAATAAGCAAAAAATGAGTAAAGATTGGCTTGGAGTTTTTATCTATTTTATTGTTTTAAAGTTTTAATTGCCTGTTAGATGTCTCTTAAAATAGTTATTTGTCAGGAAAATTGCCTGAGCTAACAGTCTAAATCTTGTTGACTGAATGAGACTGTATTCAGACGCTATATTATTTCGTGTAGCCTTATGCATCTTGAAAGCAGTGACTCGGCAATTAATGTCAGGTGAAGAACTCTGTGAATTATCTCATGTTATCAAACTCATTCTGTCTGTTACTTAACCTTTTAGAAACAGATAGGCTAAATCATCCTGTTGCCTCCAAGCTCTAAACACAATGATTAAAATCACAGAAAAAAAGGGGGTTGGACTGTTGGTGTTTAGTGTTGAGTACTCTGCTTTGTATGGGGAAGTGTGTGTGGGCATTTGCATACACCGTGCTTGGCAGTATCTATTCCATTCCATTAAATAGCGTTAAGGTATCTAATCAAGGCTTGTGCCACTATTGTCCGTACTGGTCAAATTGCTAGTGGGTTCCCTGGCAGAGTTTGGGTCTGTAGCAGCTAATACCCTGGTTTCATTTCAGGTGTTTCATTTTAAGATAAAACACAGGCTACAAAGAGACATTTCATGATGTTACCTGTGGAAATGTGATAAGTTACCTTAATTTTGCTTAAGACATAGTGACTTAATCGTCCTTGTGATAAAACTGCTATGCACCAAATAAGTCCTTTGCATTTGTTATTCATGGAATTTATTCAATTAACTTCTCTATTTTAATGCGTTTCTTTGCTACAGCCCTCTCAGTGAAGCTCTTGATGACCACACTGCTGCTTTTCTAGTGCATGGGATGGCCATTGGCCAGACTAGTCTTCTGGCAACTGTAGCTGACAAGAGAGGACAAAGAATCAACTCTGCTCCACAACAGATTGAAGTAAATAATTTCAGATATAAAATATATGTGTATACAAAAATCTATGTTATGGTAGCATGGGAACAGTGTATTATAGTTAATTTATACTACAGTAATTAATTTGTCAGAATGATCTGTTTACTTTTTCTGTCCAGAAGTTACCCAAATGCTAGTCTGCTTCAGATTTCACAGTTCTTTTTAACTGCAAGTGATGACTTATGGTTCTGCGTGCTCAATTTACTGTAATTAAGCAAGTGACGGCCCAGTTTTACACTTGTATGTACTCTCTTGTGACATAATTCATCTGTGACATAATTTATCTGATTGAAATAGCATGAATGCAAGTATTCATATTTCTGTTTTTAGGTCTTTCCCCCATTTAGATTACTGCCAAGGAAAGCAACCCTAATTATTGGAGCCATGATTCAAGTAAGGCATTTTCTTACATGTTTTCTTTCTTTGTAATTTCTATTTTAAAATAAATATATATAGCTTATTTTTCAGGAATAGATATTCAGCTTGGTAATTTGGCTGCATTCACACTGAATGTTCCCCCTAACAAGAATAGTTTCATTCTTGAGCCACCTTCCATTTTACTGTATTGCTGGATAAAAGTTTTGTATGTATTTGTGTCAGGGGAGTGTCAGCTTTTCCAGTGTTAAATACCAGCACAGCATTAATTAATCTGTCACCTCCATGAAATTAAACACAGTGGGCAAGTTCAGCAAACTGAAACACAGAGCAGAGCTGCGCCCTGTATGCTGAACAGAAAGTGAGGCAGATTTTTCTGGAACTAGCCTGTCACGTTCTACAAAGCACACAGTCCACTTTTGTGCTTAGCTTACATATTCCCCAGTGTGACATCATGCAGTACACAGGAGAAATATGCTCTGAGATGCCCTGGGAAGGTTCAGACAGCCTTTTCTTACTGAAGACATTGTGGTGCTGAGCAGAGAAGGGGTGTACCCTGTAACATGAACCAGAGCAAATGATGGGTTAATTTTAGTTGTTCTGTGTGCTATTAATTATAGATCACTTCAGAAGGAGGCCCTCAACCTCAATCCAACATAATTTTCTCCATCAGTGATGAGAAGGTTGCATCAGTGAACAGTGCTGGACTTGTCAGAGGAGTGGCGATTGGGAATGGAACAGTAACAGGAGTGGTGCAAGCTGTTGATGCAGAGACAGGGAAGCTTGTCGTGGTGTCTCAGGTAACGTTTCATGATACTGTTTGGGGCTGAAAGGGGCTCTCTTTAACTCATGGCTTTGCCTCAAAAGGGGCAAATAGTCTTTTTGCATTAGTAATGTTACCTTGCACACTTTCCTGGTTTCCTTAAAAAAATCAGTGTTTCTTACTCCCTGGCCTGTGAATTTCTGTGTTTGCTGACAGAAGTGATACTTTCAACAGATAGCTAAATTTTGCTGTACCTTAAACCAAAGTTCTACTGATAACCCAGGGAGACTTTATGAACAGTCTGTTTGATATCTTTAGAATTGATCAGTAAATCTAGAAAGGCCCTTCTAAAGAAGCCTTTCTAAAACAGCAGAAGGTTGTCCTTGCCTGCATCACCTTACAGTGTAGCAGCGTCTTGGGTAACAGTTACCTTCTGACTTCTACTGACATAAGAAACCCATTGTCTCTTGAGCTATAGGCAGGCTGTACAGAACACTATCACCCTGTGCTGTGGTCTGAATCCCATCTATGAAGGTCAGGCAGTGAATCGTTGATACTCCATCAGAATCTGTGTCCATATAATTTCCTGCACGCTGAGTGTGAGGGAGCTGAGCAGGCCTATAAGGGAGCACAAGTCCTTGGGGCTCAGAACAATAGAACTTGGGCCAAATATTAGGGCTCTTTGTTTGAGGTCAAGGCAGGACACCACAGAGCTCTGCTGCTTGAAAGATGTCACCACAGGTCAAGAGGAGACAAAGTAATTTTTAAAAAAAATAAAAATATATACGTATGTGTTCTTGGTTATGCGGGGTAGCAGTCTGCCCTCATGCTGTGGCAGGAAGCAGAATGAACTTGAAAGCTAAATCTGAAAGTACAGGGAGGTCCAGGTCTGACCTTTCCTCCCCAGTATACAGTAGGAACAAAATCTATCAGGAATGTCAGCATATGTGAAGAGAAGATGTCAGAGTATCACATGTATCATCCTTTTATTCTTGAATGTCCCGTTTGCTGCTTACCATTCTCGTTTCCTTCTAATTCTCTCAAGGTTCTCCTTTACCTTCTGGGATTCTTCATCCCTTTTTTCCTAGGGACCCCCATGATTTAGTCCCTTGCTGTCAGTCACCTCTCATCTCCATCATTTATGTCATCAGGAATTTTGAGCAGAGCTTTTTTTTTTTTTTTAATTTAAGTGGCATTTTTAAATGCCTATCAATTTACAAAGTTAATGCTTTTGTAGTTTTTTATGGTCCTACTGAATTATGTCCATCTGTATTTTCTGTGATAAGTCACATGCAAATCACAGTAGTGATTAGATAACGGCAAAATAGTGGATAGATCCTGAAAGCAAAATCCAGTTCACATTTGTGCTTACAATGTCTTCCTTTCCTTCTTTTTAGGACAAAGTGGAAGTTGAAGTAGTACAGCTGACAGCTGTTAGAATTCGTGCGCCAATTACACGAATGAAAACTGGTACACAGGTTGGTTGATTTTTGATTAACTTTTATTGCCTTAAAATTTTGACCTGCAAGCTGTCACCATTCTGATTAGGTCACCTGATAATACCACTCCAGCTCTCAGGGTGGTCGCCTGCTCTGAGGGGTACCACTGCTGCTGCAGGAATGAACGTGCTGTCAGTGGAGAAGCATATTAAAACATAAATCAGGACAAGTTTACCTTGTACACCAGACTGATTTTCAGAAATTGAGGCCCTCCTGAAGAAGCATCATTTAATATGGAGAAGGGTTCTCTCATCTTCATTCTATTTGCAGTGGAGACTTTCTTCCTTTGTATGTTAAAAATCTGCAGTGTGTCTGCTATATCCAGAACAACAGATATTGTTCAAATTATCTTTTAATAAGTCTATTTTTTAAGAGTCCGTCTTTCCCCTATTAGTTATTCATTCCAAAATGGCTAGTGATTCTAGCTCGTTGGTCCCAGATGAATTAATTGCTTTGAAGTTTAAAAATAAAGACTTGAAGATCCCTGTTTTGTGTTTGTATGTTACGTTGATGTAATTCGGGGAGATGGAAGGGGAAGGTTGATGTCCAGAGCAGAGTTAATCAGGGAGATCATCTAGACTTAAGATGTAGAAAACTTGAGTGTATGGCTTAACTAAGATGAAGTGATTTGATGCTACAAATGGGACAAATGAATTATTGAACTTACCTTTTCTGATGGGAAACTGGTACTTGTTTTTTGCAGAGCATGCAGCAAATGAGAAAAAAAAATCAAAATTTACTTTTTACAAGTTGGTGGTTGAGTCTTCTGCATGATACATGCCTGCAACATAGACAGCAGCCAAACAGTTTTCTCCATAAGAAATACCATCTCTTGGTCAATTAAATTTAAGTTTAATTTTATTTGTTCTATGCAGGTTTGGTTAGCATCCTAGAATTACCTAAGAGAGTTGATTTCTGTATTTCTAGATGCCAGTTTATGTAATGGGCGTCACCAGTAGTCAGACTCCTTTTTCATTTGGCAATGCAGTACCGGGGTTAACGTTCCACTGGTCTGTCACGAAGAGGGATACTCTGGATATCAAGACAAGACATAGTGAGGTAAATTGTGTGTGTGTGTATGTGTGCTTGCATGTATGTGTATCTTGGGAAAAGGAAACTGCCACATAAAGGGAATTGAGAAAAATATTGTTACTTCCACTTATTCAAAATCAAAGAGCAATTGTCAGCATTGGGTGTGGTCTTTCCTCTGTATCAACGTCAGTTCTTTCCATGAGTAAAATTTTAATCACTTTCTCCTGTCCAAGGCTTCTTTTCAGCTTCCCGCAAAATACAACTTCGCAATGGATGTTTATGGCAGAGTAAAGGGAAGAACAGGCCTGAAAGTTGTTGTGAAGGTCCTTGATCCTGCAGCCAACCAGTTTTACAACATGGCAAGAGAACTGTCTGATGAAATCCAAATTCAGGTATGAAGAGGTTGCTAATAGTTAATGTTTTAATACCTATTTCAGAGCTGAATTAAAGTCTGTATTTGAAGTCAGGAATCTGAAATGCAAAGGAGTAGTTCCAGTTTATCTTTGAGCCCTTATGCTATTTGTATAATGTTCCACTGTTTGGAAACCTCCAAGTTCCCCAGGTGTTGGTAAGCTTTGCAACTGAACCCTGGCGTGATGCCTGAATGAAATTCAGTTTTTGTGGTAGATCACCTGAAATTGAGGTGACTTGTGTCTTGTGGATAAGCAGTGTTGGAGCTGTAAAACAACTTTGCTGCTGTAGTTCCCCTCTGCACAATAATACTTCTTGTTTATAGTGCTTATCATACATGTCTATGCAAGCATGTCAGTCTGGATCAGGAATTAGCTTCCGAGATGAATCTTTTGGTTGTTCCCACTTACCATGCTTTGGGGAGCAGTTTCAAAGTATATGAACTGGATTCCTTTAGATGAAACAACGCTGGAAAATGTGCTTGAGGAGTGCGCCTCATGTGGGCATTCAGTTCATGGGCTCAGACCTGGGGTAGTCTAAAGTAACTTTGGTGAATGTGGGGTCTCCAACACCATTTCATGTGGCCAATCTGCTTCTTTTTTCATATTGTTTCACAGTATAGCTCTAGCTATAGAAATGAATGCCCTTCAGAATAATTTGTAGAAGATACTGCCTATCCCATTCTCAAATATTCATGATTAATTTTCATTTTATTATACAACATAAAAAAAGGTCTTAGTTTTATTTGGGTTTTTTTTGTTTGTTTTGAAGGTGAAGTAGATGGAAATAAATTACTTGTTGCACACAACAGTAGGCTAAAATGCCTTTTATTTTCCAGGTGTTTGAAAAACTTCATCTAGTCACTCCAGAAGTAGAAGCAGAGCAGATCTTAATGTCACCAAATTCCTTTATTAAACTTCAGACAAACAGGTTAGTGGTCAGTTTTCATACTGTGATTTGTGTCAGCAGTTTATCAAAACAGTAAAGCAAATTCTGTTTGAAGTAAGCTGTTTCAATCTTTTTAAAAGAATATCAGAGTACATCCATATAATACACAGCTTATCTGGTGATTAGTAGTATCTTATCTGTACTCTTGGGCTCTGACAAATCTTGTATTAGTTAGATTGTAGCTAGAAAATCCATTAAATATTTGGAACTTTTAGATCCTTATTTTAAAAGATGCTGAGCCAGTGAAAGCAGTAGCCTGCTTCCACTAGAGTTTTGGGTTTTTTTATGGGCAATCAAGGCTTTATGGAATATACTTCTCTGTATTTTTTACACAGAGGCTATGACTAGATTTTGAGATTAAAATATCCTTTCCAAATAAGCAAGTCCTTTTTACATAATCTGTTGTCAAAGACTGACATTTCAGACTCATTTCAGGCTTGAAATTTTGTTTTCCTAGCATAAGATTGTGCGGACATAGACAAGAGGACATATGCTGAGAGCGAGTCTTCAGATACGTTTACTTTTTAAGGGGAGGGAACCTTTAATTTCACTGGAGCTCCAGTGACCATGGTCAGTCAGCATCTGCTTTTGAAACAGTTAAATAGGAGCTCTGTCATTTGTAGTCACTTACTAATGCTGTTTTGCTATCTCTTCTGAGCAGTTTTTCTGATTAATTAGTCATTAAGTTGCTAGGTGTCAGTTTGTACATTTCTTTGTCCTGTTATCTCCACTATCCAATGTTGGAGCCCCTGTGTCTGAACTCAGCCACCAAAACCAATTACACTATTGCCCAGGGAAGGGCAACTAAAATCCAGCTTTAAAGCTTTTTTCCTAGGATAAAGTAGAGTATTTCTATCTAAGTGGAGGAGCTTGGGAGGGGAAAAAAAAATCATTTACAGATCTTTCAGAAGATGTGAGAAGTGATACTTAAAAGTAGCTAATGTCTCAGAATGCCCACTAATTACAGTTTATGTACTTGCTCACTTTATTAATATGCAAATACCATGGTGAGAGTTATTACAAAAATTAACCTTGTCTACAAAAGCATTTCCAGGAAACTGATGAGATCCACTTAATCAAGTCTCTCACTTTATCTCTAATACCAGCATTGGCCCTGGCAGACTTAGCTGCCTCTAAATATTGCTTACAGAAAATGACAGCAGAAGCTCCATGTTGTAGCCTTAGCCATTATTATTTGGAATCAAGTTTACATCAGCAAATGATGACACTGCAGGGCAGTGGATGGAAACTGGATTTCAATATATGCCTAAACCCAGATATGGCTGCTTCCGAATGAGCGTGAATCAGAATTTAAACTTTTCTTTCTTAGATTAGAATGCAGGCTTTTCAGCTTTTATTGCAGACACATGGAAAATCACATACCAAATAGCAGTCTCTTAGATTTGCATAAGATATTTGTGTAAATATGGTTTTACTTGTTTAAGGGAGTCCCCTGTTTTTTTGTTTTTCTGTTTGTTTTCTTAAGGGACCGAGTGGCTTCACTGAATTACCGTGTCCTGGATGGACCAGAGAAAGTTCCTGTTGTAAAAGTCAATGAGGGAGGTTTCCTTAACTCTGGATCTTTGATAGGATCATCAACAATTGAAGTGATTTCACAAGAATCATTTGGGATCAACCAGACCATTGTAGCTGCTGTTAAGGTAGGACCATGTCTCTTTCTTTGCAGTGTTAGAAGTATCTTTACTGCTGCAACAGGGATGGTTAACTGCATGTTTTGAACTCCACTTCTGAAAAATGTGAAGTATAGGAATTAATAGTCCATTCTGAGCTTTGAAAAACGTTTAATATGCTAAACTAGATGGATAAATATTAAATCCCAACAAATTCTTAAATTTGGTACGTTTTACAAAAAGGCCTTTGTGTACATGTGCCTTAAAAACTTAAAAAACAAAGGAAGTTCGTCCTAAAAATCTCTTAGAAGGTTGATAATTACAGAACTTCAAATAAAAAAGAGATATTAATGTCATGAACATGCATTTTGCGGTATGTGAAAAAGGTAACAAATATAAATGCAGCATCTATTGTGAGGCACCTAAGTGATACCTAGATTTTCAAGATATTAGAGATGTAACTGTACAGTGTCCAAAAATTTCATTTTCTCTGCTGTTTTCCAGCAGTTCAGCTTTTACATATAATGAGAATCTCTGCACGAGAAAGCCTATCTTATCAAATGCAATAATTTAGCTGCTGTTGCCTGCATTTGGTGAGCTGGCAAGGAGCATGTCCAAGGCTGCCCTATGTGCCTAAGTTACACTGAAATGTGGATGCTTCAGGGAAGGACAAATCTGTAGCAGAACTCAGTAGTTTGTTTCCAGGCTAATGGAACATCTTTCTTTCTCAAAAGTTCATCTTTTGATTGAATGCTGTTACGTGAAGTCTAATGTATCTTACTGGTTGGGCACTTAGGACATGTCCTTCCTGTTCAAAAGTCCTTGTGCTGAGAACTTTCTATATCTGGCAACAAGAGCCTTGAGATACCCACTGCTCTGCTTCCTTTCTTCCCTTTTTACTCTGTCAGCACCTTTCCTATGTCCCAGCTAAAGGAGAGAGACATATATTTGAGTGCTGACTTGAAATTACTTGTAAGTTTTACTATTATAATCACTGTGAAGTGGCTTGATTTTTTTGATTTTTTTTTTTTTTTGAGTTTTGCTTTTTTACCATAATGTTCAGCTTTTTCTGTAGGACAGCATGTAGGTCTGTCCTCCTGGGTGGAGGATGAAAAAAGAAATGGTGGCTTAGTTTCACTAACGCCACTCCTGCTGCTAGGTGGTGGCAGTGAATTTCTACAGCTCTGCTAGGTGGTGGCAGTGAATTTCTACAGCTCTGCTATGGATGACCTTGTTTATTCCCTTCACTGCTGGATCCAGCGAGTGAAAGACATCTAATGAGCTTGGGGTTGGCTCAAATGTCATTTAGTCAACATATAGTGGTACTGAAGTTAAATTCTCCCTTTGTGCATTCTTCGTGTACACAGGTTATCACAGAACTGTGGAGGTAGTGCACCGAATTCAGCTTGTGAGCTCTTTGAAGTAGCAACCGTCTCAGTTCAGCATCTTGTACAATTGTTTTGTTTTCCTGTACTTACTAGGACTGTACTACTCTTATGGAAATAATATTTTTAACCTCACTGTTAATCCCATGAGGTAATACAGTGCTGCTGCCTTCATTTTATGGATGAAGAACTGAGAGAGAGTTTGAGTAGGTTTGCTGAAGGTCATGTAGAGAAACTTGTGACAGAGCAGGAGGTGAGCTTGAATCTGTTGTGTCATTCTAAGGCAGAGTTCTCTCCTTCACACTGTTTGCCTTCCTTTCATATGTTCTTGTTTTGTCCATTTACAACTGTACGCAATTGAGAACCAAACTGCTGCAGCAGCATCACTTAACACTTAGACCTTCAACTTTGCTCACAAAAAGCCTGTGTTATCTAAGACAAGGAGGACGCTGGAGGTAAGGCGTGACAGTATGCTTAGCATGGAAGCAAGCTAAGCACTTGCCTGTACCAGCTGTACTCAACGGAATATTTTTTTTTAAATAACAAATACTTTTAACAACTGAGATGCTTTAGCAGCAAATAGCTGTTTTCATCAATATTAAATTTAGCAGTTGTCCCTTGTGGGACAGTTTCTGAGATTTTAAAGTAAAGCAAGCTTGAAAGTCTGTCAGGGAAACAGCATTTCTGTTAGCTTATAATCTCAGCCAGTTGGGCAGATGACTGTATGCACTGATATTTTAACTGATTTTATCAGCCTGTGGAGTGGACAGTTGTATATACTGATATTCTAGCCATTTTTTTTTTCCAGACTCTCCAAAGATGCTATTTGCTTGAGGCCAAATCTGTCCTTTCCTTTCTAAATTTTGACATGTACATTTTCAAATTGCGGAGTTTTACATTTTAGCTGAGCCTCTTAGGTCAGAAAAAAGGGATTTTCCTACAAGATAAGCTTGAGGGCTTCTTTTAAAATAGTTTTCTCTATATTTTTGAGGGTTTTTGCTTTCTCTATCCTTCCATTATTTATTTTCCAACAGAAAGAACAGATACAGTTCTTTTTGTTGGGTAGTTTTTCTAGTTAACCTAAATAAGTTAATCGAGAATAGTGATACGTTATTTAAAAACAAACAAACAAAATAAACCCCCAAAATTGTTGTGAAGTCTTTGTCTTCAGACAAACTTTCTTCATTGGAGTGTTACTGCAAAAACGTGGGATTGTGCACATATGGATGATCCAGCAGGCTTTTCTAAAGAATTTGGAGCGGAAGTCCCTAACTTCTGTCTGGGTTGAGGAGAGGCACTGAGGCAACAAAATGCAGCCTGCTGAGTGGTTTGGATTTGTCAGGTGCCAGTTCTGACTGCTTTTGCCTCTTGCACTCAACCTCTGCCAGCCCATGCCTGGGAGGACGGCCTGGCTGCAACACCATGCAGCCAGCAGTAACCAGGTGAGCATGCCCAGTGATGGGTGAGAAAAACCACCCCAGCCCATAGCTCCAGAGGAAGGATCGTGGGTGTTGCCCCTCCCCACCTCTGGGACCCCTGTCGTCAGACCGCTGTGGGCCTGTTGGAGGGGCAGCAGTGTGCAGTGTCTGTGGTGTTATTTGACAAGGATTGCAAGGGAACAGCTTTGCAGCTACTGCTCGTTTCCTCCGCTGGACAAACCTTCGCTCAGAGCCAAGGCTGTTAGAAACTGTATTATCTTGGCTTTCTCACCTGCTGCAAGGGAACTGGGGAACCAGTGACCATTTGGCCCCCTTACTCTCACATACATTGCAAGTTACTTCTGTTCTAATAATTGGGGAATGACTTACACTTTTTATTTCAAGAATTCTGGGAATGAAGTCTAGGGGCAACTTGTTCTCTTGCATACCCAGGGAGTCTTAACAGTTTTAATTCATAGGATAATAATGTAGTTTCTGAAATCTGTGATGTGTTTCTACATTGTTATTGCTCGTTTCAGTGCTATTAGAGAAAAATATTAAGAAATCTGATAGGAAGGTATAAAGGAGATAGAAACCATTCTCAGCAGTGCTCAATGACAGGGCAAGACGGAATGTACGTGAATGGAAACACCTGAAATCCTGTTTGAACGTAGGACAGCACTTTTTTACTGTGGTGGCTGTTGACACACTGGCACAGATTGCCTGGAGAGATTGTGGAGTCTCCATCCAAGGAGGTGCTGAAGCCCTGACTGCATGTGATCCCAGGCAACTGGCTCTAGCCCAGCTTGAGCAGGGGGGCTGGACTAGGCAATCTCCAGAGGCCCCTTTTAATCTCAGTTAGTCTGTGAAATATATGAATTGATAACAGAAGCGCCATGTCTCAGTACTGTCATATCGCTAAACATATAGCAAGTGGTTCATAAAGGAAACTTTGTATATTTGCATAATAAGAACCGTTTTAGATTTGTGTTTTTATAGAGGCACCCAAAAAAGCAATTTGATTTTGCTTCTCACTGCTGATGTTTTTACAGGTCTACCCCATCTCATACCTAAGAATATCCATGACCCCTATTCTGCACACGCAAAACAAAGAGGTGTTATTGGCTCTCCCCCTGGGTGTGACACTGACATTTACAGTCCATTTTCATGATAACTCTGGAGATACTTTTCATTCGCATAATTCTGTGCTCAACTTCGCAACAAACAGGTAGGTGTTGACCATGGCTGTTAATTACAGAGAACAAAAAAGGCCAAATACATGTAGCCTGGCCACAGCAAGGAGCAAAGATTGTTCCAAAGATACCAAGTGAAGATACAGCTTGAACTGGGATTAGCAGAGAAAGGACTTTGTCTCTGCCATCTTCAGAGGCAGAAAGAGGCAGGTAGCAGAAAGAAGAGTTCCAGTTAGCAATCGATATTCTCTAGCAAATGGAAAGTTGCCCAGATAAGCGTGAACCCTAGTGGGGCCTGCTGGGGTACACTTCTGCTTTAAGTGACTGAATCATCACATTACATACATCAGTGGCCTATATAAACAATTAATCTTACTAGCATTTGCCTCATCTTGCCTCTTTTTTCCTAGTGCTTTGTTACGCTGACTCACTTAAGTCTTATGTAAGGCGGTGAAGGTTCTGGATCAGGGTCTGTCTCTTCAGATATGCTCGTACAGCCTGTGCACAGCAAAGCCAGGCCTCAAAAGGCCTTTCAGTCCCTGCCTCCAAGAATAATAGACATTACAAAACAGCCTTCCTTGGGCATCAGTAAGCAATCACTAATTCCATTATTGTAACATAGCTTGTTTTCTACAGAGCACCTTGCAGTTACAACACGGTGATCATGATTACAAGGGAAAAAAAAGGGGTTCGATGCAAGATGTTCTCTTTCTCCTACCTAAATGATCTGCATAAATTTCTATAGCATACAGAGGTCCCTGAGATAACACTGCCTTAGCTTCCAAAATAGATGTGACAGAGCTGCTTCAGCACAGGGCTAATTATTAGCCCTACAGAGAGAAGCACTGCTCGTTAACCTCAGGTGTAGCACTGTGGTGACCCAGCTCTACTGCTGTTGGGACCTTGGCTCTCTCTGCATGGTGCTGCCAGGGTGGCCGGCTTTGTGCTGGGCGTGCTTACACATGCTCAGTGTGTCAGTGCCTTTTGGAGTGCTGAATTTTGGTAAATGCTAGCACCTCAGAATTGAATGTGATTTAGTTTTGTAAAGCCGTGGCTGGAAAGCTGCATATTGGTGTTGAAATTTCTTTGCTGTTTAAATCCCTGAGAAAAGCGAAGAGAGACAGATTACCTCATTCTAAAGTGCTACAATTCTTAAAATTAGGAAGCAGTTCTCATACATAATTATATGACTTCAGCATAACGAGGTGAGAACCAAAATTTGCCTCAGTAGCACCTAAATCACTTTTGTATTTTCCTTGTTTTGTCAGACTTCATTAGAAGATAACTATCGCTGAACACAAGAAGTCAACCATCTAAAAAGAGTTCAATACCTACTATTTATTGTAGAGATAATGACATTAGCAAACTTGCCTTAACATAAAAGCATTTCTTTTTATCTGTAGAGATGACTTTGTACAGATTGGGAAAGGAGCCACAAACAACACGTTTGTAATCCGGACTGTAAATGTAGGTTTAACCTTGCTTAAAGTCTGGGATGCAGAACACAGTGGAATTGCAGACTATGTCCCACTCCCTGTGCAACATGCCATCTTCCCTGAACTCATAGATGTGGTGGTAGGTGATGTCCTCTGCTTGAGTACTTCGCTGATAAACCAAGAAGGTAAGCGGCAATTCAGTCGCTGTGGGTTTGCAGCTATATAATTTGACATCAGTGTGACTCTTTCTCATTCTCAGGAAAACTAAATGCATAATTTATGATGTTTGTTCAGAATCAAATGTCACTGTTCTTGTTAATGATAAAAATAGGTTTGATCAACTTCTCTAATTTTAATTGTACCATGCAATATGTCGCTGCTATTGAATTAATGACTATCAGACTTCAGACACTTCCCTCCCATTGGATTGAAAGGCTTGGGTTTTATGGGAATTGTGCAGAATCAGGCCTGTCTAACTTCACTCATTGTATTTGATTCTTAGTATTAACGGGCTTTTTGCAGAGTAACTGCACATCAGTTTGGTGTTGGGCTGCCAGCCTTCCACCACATGAGACCCTAGAATCTGGTTCCTGTGAATTGGGAAGTGTGTGTACCCATGCTGCCTGTGCAGTGGGTACATACATACAGACACCACTGGGATAATGAAATGCTTCAGTCGGCATAATGTGTTGAACAGTGTCCAAATGGTTTGTCTTCTCAGGCCTGCCAGGTGTATGGAGCTCCTCCTTAAGCAGTGTTCTTCAAGTCGATGCCAAGACTGGCGTAGCAGTGGCAAGGGACTCTGGTGTTGTCACTGTCTATTATGAGATTCCTGGATTACTTAAAACATACAGAGAGGTGAGGCTCTGTTAAATCCTACCAGAACTGCTAAAGTTTGCTTGCTTCAGGTGCTTTTTCACCAAAAATGTATTCTATGATTAGTTTTTTGTTCTTATAAATATTTAGAAACATTCTTTTGAAAGGTAAAAGTATTAGAAATGCAAATGCTGTGTGTCCAAACATGTAATGTTTTTTAATAATATGTTAAGCGTAATATAGATAATATATTATAATAATAATAATTAA
>NW_009259328.1:581436-593324 GCF_000687185.1 Egretta garzetta
ATAATAATAATAATTAATATAATTTATAATAAGTAATATAATTTAGCATAATAGTTCCTATTTCTATTTTTAGCCTATACTGTTCTTATATTGTACATTTTGATTCCTTTGCATGGCTAAATTGTTTCCAGATGTTAAAGAGTTTTTGAGTGTGGCTGCTTTTATGAATGCAGGATGAGGTGTCACCGAGAACTTTCTGAAGTGTTGTACCATGTGACTGTGCCTCACTGATCTGCACTACTCAATGAAATTTTGTTTGTCTGCAGTGCAGTTGCACGGTTGACACAATTCACTGTATCAGCTAACATAAGCACCAGATTAAAAATTTAATTAATTTTAAAATTCTTTTAAAATTAAATTTAGACATAGATCTTTAGGCCTATTAACTTATGGGCGTTGGGTAGAAAGAAAATAATGTTTTTACTAGCTTAAATTGCCTTGAAAGGCAGTTTCTAAAATTAGAGAAATGTAGGATTTCTTATAAAGAGAACCGTGACCTCTTGGAGTCTTCTCTTCTGTTATACATACAAGGATGTGTGCATTTCGCAGTCAGTCTGGTCTGGATTTGGCTTAATTTTAATTTGATACAACAGGTTTTGGTAACCATGTACTTCATCCTTTTTCCAGATATTGGTTAATATACCTCAGAGGACTACAGCAATGCATGTAAGTGGAGTGAAAACAAGCTTGCAAGGAGTTGCAGCCTCAAAAGTGATAGTTTCAATTGGGGAAAGAAATAAAAATTTGAAAGGTATGATTAAAAAAAACCTTTATGTTAATTGTTTATTGCATGATTGTATGTTCATGATAGGTGGGTTTGGTTTGTGTTTTGGGTTTTTTTTGTTTGTTTTTGAGGGTCTGTGAAGCTGGTGTAGCAAGATCTCTATGAACCCCTAGTGCCTTTCTGGAATTCCAGAAGCTCTGGAAGACTCTTAGGGCCATGTTACAGAGTTTGGAGGGTGTTCTGGGGCACTGTTAAGATTTGACAACTAATAACATTGGTAGATAATAGAAGTGTCATTTTTGATCATATCAAAAACCAGTTAATGGGCAATCAGCTGATTGTTTGCATATTGCCTTCTTGAAGTTGTTATTTTTTCTTGCTGAGCCTGTTTAAAGTAACCACCCTTAAATCATTTACAGAAATTACCAGCAATTAGAATCAACACACAGATTAAGCATTATATTGTGTCCTCTATTTAATAAGCTGTATTTTGTTTGATTATGGTTCCTTTTAGATTTTAGCTTGACACTTAGCACTTGTTCAAATAGTATTTTATTGTGCCTTATGTGAATTATCAGCCTACCAAAAAACCATCTTGCCAGATACTAAAATATAAATCGAGGCTCCCAGGATCATGTAAGTTATTCAACAGACACATCTGAGCCGAAAATTCTCTCTAGTTCATTCTTCCCTGTAAATAAATTATTCCTGTCAAAAGAACCCCACAACATATAAAATTTTCATTTGCTGTCTCTTTGGGATTAGACCTGAGGTAGGACACCTGTCTGTGACTTCTAGCTATTTTAAGATCATCACAACCTTCTGAAATTATTTCAGAAGATGGCAGAATAACCTGATATTTCAAGGCATAGTTTTGCTGTTAATTAATGAAAAATTCATTAGTTAGAATTTTCTTTTTATTTCATAATTAATTAATTAGAGGTTAATTAATTTTTTTCTTCCTCTTAGGGGAGTGCTTGCCTGCTCAGATTGAAGCCATTGCTGAATTACAGCCGCAGTCCATTATCAGTTGCCATCTAGATTTTAACAGTGATGCATTTGACTTCCCAGCACATGATATTTTTATAACAGAACCTGGATTTGATGCCATTTCAGGTAAGATGGGAGAAGATGCCACACTCCGGGCAGACACTTTGAATTCTGCTGTGGTTTAGTCCAAAAGCCCTTTGGCCCAGCAGATTTCCTTCTGAAGCCTCTGAGATTTGTGTAGGATCTCAGGCTTTAGTGAGTTGTTAACGTGTACTTTCCTTGTTTTAACTCTGGGGTTTTCTTCATGTGATAAAGACATTTGTTTTCAGAGAAAGCCAGAAATCAGTAGCAGCCCATTTCATATGTTTTTCAGAGTTGTAGTGGTAAGTCAGGCAGAAACTCAGAAGGATTATTTTACTTGAGGGAGCGGGTAGGGGGAACAAACTTCGGTATGTTTTTTGACCACAAATGTAGGTCCTAAATTTGCAAATTACTCCTCATATATTTGTAGGTATGTGGACAGTCCCGTGGTACCTTGGGACAGAACTGATGGTATTGGAGAATGTAGATGTATAATACACTGGGGTCACACATGTTATAGAGCTAGCACTCTTTCACTACAAATGAACTGTACAAAAAATAATTACCTTGTGGGTAACTATGGAAGCGAAACACTTCCTTCTTCAGCTGCTACAAATGAGCACTCGGGTGAAAAATATTCCAAAATGGGCTATCTCTGCAGCTGTAAACATCCAGTGGCTCTTTTAGGTGTTTACTTGCCACACATCAGAGCTTTTACCATTTACTTAAATGCAGCAGAATGTGAGACTGGGGATAAGAGGAGCAATCATGAATTTTAATCTCTGCGTACTAAGGATCTTTAGATTTCACCAAATTATGCTCTACAGAGTCAAAACATTCTTTGTGTTTGATGTTGGCCTATTAAAAACCCTGCCACTGCAGTTATTGCCATGTAACTAACCTCAGTGATTAAAATGAGGGAAATAGCATAAATGTGCAAACCTGGTGACATTAATACATTTTGTATTCTTTGTATTCTGCAATTTAAACATTTCTGGAATTTATCATGCTCTCACAACTTTTTTCTGCAACCTGAGTACTGTAATTTCTTATGAAAGGTAGAATTTGTATGTATCCCCAAAACAACGTGAACTGGGACTTAAAAGGAGGAGAAATTACTAGATGCTGTGGAAATGGAAGTAAAATTGTGAAAGTCTACAACATGTGTTAGCGTTTCATAACTATAACATGATTTTTAAAACGAGCCAAACCACCATGGGCTGTGTGGAAATAACACTAATTATCTGTTAGATTAGTCCCTGTACCCATGGTATAAAACACTATTATTCCTTGCATAATAGTGGCTGCCTCTGTTACTCTGTCAGGGAAAGAAAATAAGGGGAAAACATGTACCTAGCAAGTTCTGCCTTGTTACTTATGCTTTGTATCTTCCACACTGTGGGAATTCTTTTATTATCTTTATCACTAATAACAGACAAACAGGTTCTGTAAGAGACTAGAAACACGGTGAATATCTCGCCTTTAAAGAAGCTTTTATAAATGATAAACCATGTCTCCACAGAACTGATGATGGGGATGGTAACTGACTAAAATTTTAACATTGGGTGAAGAGAATATGAAATAAGACGTTAAATTTTGTTTTCAGTAAAGCCTTTCTGTCAATATTAGTGTAGATGTTATATTCAAAGGGGAATTGAGTTTCATTGGCATATTAAAATAACATGTAACTGGAAACTCCCACTGTAGTGTTTTTATCGTGATGGTTAGTTTGGGACAAGAAGTATCTCCTGTTTTAGTACTGGGACTGTGGTGCTCAGACCAGCAGACACACTGTCCTACTCACCTATGCACTCCTGATCTTGCTGATTGTTGAATTTTACCATCTTTTTTAGCTCTATGGCAGAAAAATGTCATAAAGATGAGCAATTAACTGTCAAACTGCTTTTGTTTCTCTAGGACATTACACCTGTTCCATCACAATGCACAGGCTTACTGACAAGCAGCTGAAGCGTCTCAGCATGAGTAAAACTGCACTCAGAGTTACAGCTTCAATCCAAGGCAGCCACTTCTCTGGAGAGCAGATCAGCACTGAGGTGCCATTCAATCCTGGCTTTTACGCTGACCAAACGGAAATGCTTTTAAGTAACCATTACACAAGCTCTGATGTGAAAATATTTGGTGCCACTGAAATTCTTGATACCCTGGAGGTAAGTCTATTGCTGGGAAGTATCATGACATGGTTGAAAGCATTTTGAACGGTTACATGCAACTTTCTAACTGAAGGTACTCTGTGCCACCTTTACCATGTCAAGACTGTTCCTGAGATGCTTTGGAAATACTCGTCTTGGAATGTATTCCTCCTCGGTTTTGACTATTGTTTTGGGGTAGCAGAAATATGTCAGGCTCACCTCTGTGCTAGCTGGGGTGGCAGAAAATCCACCTGGTCTCTAGTGGGAGGGGTAGGTTCTTGCCCCCTTACTTGTTTGACTGCCCATCATTCATGTAGCCCAGTAAGCGATGCTTTGATTTTTTTTTTTTTTTTTGCTTGTATGGGGTTAGCCCAGACCCACAGAAACAGCAGTTAATAGGGCAACCTTAATAATAAACAGGGGCGAAGTGCTGCAGGTGTCACCATAAAGTTACAGCTAAGTCCAACTCTGGCTGAGGGATGAGTTGCTCTCTGTTTCTGTGGAATCACATATTTCTGACATGCAGCCTGGAAGATGGGCATGTGCTGTGCTTTCCCAGTCTATTTCAGGTTGTTCTTTTTTCCTCGGCAGGTGAAATGTGGGTCACCAACAGTGAAGGCATTTCAGAAAGAGAAATCCTACGAGCTGCCTAGTTACATAGTCTACACCATTAGTCTGTCTGATCCAATAGTTTCAAGCCATGGATCCTTATCAACCACTCTAACGGTCTCTAGTCCTATGACTGACCAGTCTATCACTATCCCAGTGACAGTGATTTACTTGACTGACAGAACCAGTGCACCAGGGAGACGTAAGTTTATCTCTAGACTTCATAGGCCAGATTAAACCTCCAGCTCCCATTAATGTTCGTGAGGTTATAAAATTTGGTGTGTTAAAATCTGAGCTGGCAGCTGATGTTATTGTTGACATGTAAGCTGCTCACTGTGACCAGAAGACTTGAATACAATTGCTCATTATGACTGAAGCTGAACATATTTTCCTTTTGGGTCAGCCCAAAATACTCTATTGAAGTTGGCATAAATATCCCAGTGCTAAAGTCTCTGGAAGTAATTTTTTTTTTGCTCTGCTTTTATTTACTCTCAGGCATGCTTTGTTATTTTGAAAACAGATTAGCATTTTGGGGCTGAGAAAGTAAAGAACATGCTTAAGGCACTGTATATCAGTGTCTTAATCTGTTACTGGCAAATTTTGAAGACTGCATTGGAAATAGTCACTAGAATCGAAGTTGTATTATCTAAGTTGATTATACTTATTTGCTATAAATAGATACCTTCTTTTGGCTATTTCAGTTTGTGTTAAGAATGGCTAACTCTTAAAGCAGGTTGGAGAAGATGCTTTTTTAACTCAATATTTTCTCCTCTTAATTGATTCTACAGATGGAACCAGTTTATTCCAGCACTTTCTTGATTCCTATCAAGTAATGTTCTTCACACTTTTTGCACTATTAGCAGGGACAGCTGTTATGATTATAGGTAAGAGAATGAAAGATTGCATAAGTATTTTTTCCCATAACTTCTTACAATGCATTAGCTGTAAGATATAAAGGAATAATTTCCGTTGAAATTATTTTGTTGTGTTTTTCTTTCGCAATGTCTTACAGCCTATCATGCAGTTTTCTCACCGAAAGAACAGCACAGTCATCCAGCATTTACCCCAAGGACAACTCCTCAACACAGCCATAACAGTAAGCAGCTGTTACCCAATTATACATTAATTAATTGATTAGCGTAGCTAGAATCATAGAATCCCAGGTTGGGGACCCCAAGGATCAAGACCAGGTTGAAGAGGGCTCTGAGCAACCTGATCTAGTTAGCGGTGTCCCTGCTCACTGCAGGGGGGTTGGACTAGATGACCTCTAGGGGTCCCTTCCAACCCAAAACATTTTATGATTCTATGATCATCTGTTCCAGCCTTTCTTGGCAAAAGCACGGTCTAGAGAAGATGGCCCAGCACCCTGTCCAGCTGAATCTTAAAAGTGTCCAATGTTGGGGAATCCACAACTTCCCTGGGGAGGTTATTCCAACGGCTGATTGTTCTCCTGAACAATTTTTCTCTTGTGTCCAGTTGGAGTGTCCCCAGAATAACTTGTACCCATTGCTCCTCATCTTTTCCATGTGACTCCTTGTAAAAAAAAAAAAAAAAAAAAAAAGTCTTCATCTTCTTTGTAGCCACCCTTTAAACACTGGAACATGGTGATAAAGTGTTGTGATTTAGCGCCTGCCAGCAACTGAGCCTGACCCAGCCGCTTGCTCACCCTCCCTCCCTACTGGGATGGGGGAGAGAATCAGTAGAGCAAAAGTAAGAAAATTCGTGGGTTGAGATAAGAACAGTTTAATAATTGAAATATAATAATAATAAAAAATTGTAATGAAAAGGAAAACAACGAGAGAGAGAGAGAAACAAAACCCAGAAAAAAAATAAGTGATGCAACTGCTCACCACCTGCTGACTGATGCCCAGCCCATCCCTGAGCAGTGATTGCTGCCCCCTGGCCAATTCCCCCCAGTTTCTATACTGGGCATGACGCCATATGGTCTGGAATAGCCCTTGGGCCAGTTTGGGTCAGCTGTCCTGGCTGGGACCCCTCCCAGCTTCCTGTGTACCAGGCAGAGCATGGGAAGCTGAAAAGGCCTGAACTGGTGTAAGCCCTGCTCAGCAGCAACTGAATCATCAGTGCATTATCAACATTCTTCTAGTACTACATCTAAACCAGAGTGCTATGCCAGCTACTAGGAGGAAAATTAAGTCTCTCCCAGATGAAACCAGGACTCCCCTAAGCCTTCTTTTCTCAAGGCTGAACAAACCTCATATGGCTAAGAGAGGCTTCCCAGCCCTTGGATCATCTTCGTGTCCGTTCTCTGGGCCCCCTCTAGCCTGTCCACACCTTTTTTGCATATCAGGGACCAAAACTGAAAAAGGTATTCCAGGTATGGCCTGACAAGCACTGAGTAGAGTGGGATAATGACTTCTTTATCTCTGCTGGTGATGCGTTTGTTAATGCAGCCCAGCATCCTGTTGACTCTCTTGGCCGCAGCAGCACACTGCTTACTTGTACTGATCTTGTTGCCCACCAGGACCCCCAGGTCCCTTTCCACAGAGCTGCTCCCCAGCCGGGTAGATCCCAGTCTGTGCTGCACTCCTGAATTGTGTTTTCCCAGGTGCAAGGCCTTATATTTGTCTTGGTTGAACTTCACAAGTTTCTTGTTAGCCCACTCTTCCAGCCTATCCAGGTCTTCCTGCAGGGTGACTCTCCCTTCTGGAGTATCACTTCCCCATGCAGTTTGATATCATTGGCAAACTTCATCGGGGTACACTTGATGCCATCATCCAGATCACTTAGGAAGATACTAAACAGCAGTGGTCCCTGGAGGACCCCACTTGTGAGAAGTTGCCAGTTTGTCAAAGAGTTATTTACCACCACCCTCTGGGTGTGGGCCGTCAGCCAGCTCCTCACCCAGCACACGGACCCCTTGTCCAGACCATGGCACATCCGTTTTCTCTAGGAGGAGGCTGTGGGATCAAAAGCCTTGGTGAACTCCAGGTAGACAATGTCTACTGCTCACCCCACGTTAACCGAGCAGGTTACTTTGTTGTAGAAGGTGATCATGTTTGTCAAGCATGATTTGCCCTTCGTGAATCCGTGTTGGCTTTTCCCAGTCATGTGCTTCATTTGACTTGTGATAGTCCCCAGGAGGATTTGTTCCATAACTTTCCCAGGGACTGAAGTCCTTCCTGGATCCTCCTTTAAGCCCTTCTAGTAGATGGCGTTGACATTAGTCGTCTTCCAGTCTTCTGGGATGTCCCCCGGTTTCCAGGACTTCTCAAAGATTATGAAGAGTGGCCTTGCAACAATGTCAGACACTTCACACTGTCAGGTGGGTGGGTGGGATGTCAGGGCCATCGATTTTGCCCCTGCATAGTCCACATACCAACTCTTCCTTCACTGACAGTGGGTCTGTGTTTGCATCAACCTGGATTTTTGTTCCTGAGGCCAGGGGTCCAACAGTGCTGGTCAAGACAGAGGTGAAGAAAATGTTGAGAACCTCTGCCTTTGCAGTGGTGTTGGTGACAAATTCACCTCTCCTGCTTAACAGCAGGCCAACATTTTCTTTCTGTTTCTGCTTGTTTACGTACCTGAAGAACCCTTTCTTGTAGTTTTTGACATCTCTGCCCAGTTTCAATTTGAGCTGAGCTTTTGCTGTTCTAACTGCATCTCTGCACACCCTGGCGATGCCCTTGTTTTCAACAGATATTCATCTGCTTTTCCATCTCTTTTGGTTTTGAGGAGACTCAGAGGCTCACAGTTAAGCCAAGGGTGTCTCTTTTTCTGTCTGCTGCCATTGCCTTTAAGGGAGATGAACTGGTTTTTTTTGCTTCCAGGAGAGTGTTCTTGAAAGACTCCCAGCGCTTGCTAGCTCCTTTATCCTCCATAGAATCCCTACCATTTGAGCTCTGAGCCAGCTGAAGTTTGCTCTTCTGAAATCTAAAGCCTTTGTCTTGATACTCACCTTCAGCATGTTGTGATCACTGCAGCCACGGCTATCGCTAACACAGATGCTACGAAGCAGGTTTTCTTACATTTGAATTGAACGTAGGAAGGGCCATGGCTTAGTTGCTTAGGGCCATCGTTTAGTGGTGGGATGGCAGGGTTAGGGTAACGGTTGGACTTGATGATCTTAAAGGTCTTTTAAAACCTAAATGATTCTGTGATTCTATGATTCTAAGGTATGAGAGAGCCTGTAAACTCAGTTATATTACTGCAAGCGCTGCACCAGTTCCCGGGAAATTTGTTGCCCAACCTCCTGCTCCACCCCACAACCTCCCTTTTACCTATCGCTAATTCTTTTGAAACTCTTGGTCAGCTTCAGCCACGTTGGAAATAGGGAATGGGTTAAATGTGCAAGAATTTATGCAAACTGACAGATGGGTAGAGGAGAGAGATCCACAATTTTGCTCCTGCTGAGGGAAAGTAAAGCAGAGCTCAGCTGCTGATACAATGCGCTTGGCAGTGGCTGGCTGGTTAAGTCAGCTCACGCAACATCAGATTAGCTGCAGCGTGTGCTGCATCTCTTGTGCTGTCCGTGTGCTGTGAGGGACCTGTCAAAAGGGGCAGGGAAGGACAACTGTCAGGGGACAAAGAACAGAAGTCTGTAGAACACTTAGTTGTGTTGCCCAGGGAACAGTTTCTTCCTTTGCTGCTTTTGATCTTGCAGTTGTGTTTTATCTGTATTTTTTTACATCATATTTATGCCCTATTTTGCTTATTTGCAGTGTTGCAGAACCAAACTTGTTCAGAAATAGGCAAAACCCACCCATTCACCTGGAAGCTCTGTACTCAACAGCGGCTATTAAAACAAAATTCACATTAGTAAAGATGTGTTTAAGTTATGGTGAGCTGCAGTCCTGTCAGTAAAAACACATGCCCGGCGCCTCAGATAACACAAAGCAAATTCAAACTGAAATTTATTTGCTGAGGTAAAATCTGTTGTGCCCCCCTCAGAAGACTTAATCAATTCTTTAATTAAAGTCCTTAATGGGAAGACCCACAAAATTTTGATACTTATAAGATGCCTTTTCAACAGGCAATAAGCTAAAGGGGCTATTTCACTATGAGTGGATCATGGGTGTTGCTTGCCAGGTGTTCCCATAATTTGACAGCAGTTATTTGTTTCTTTCTTCTTCTGCTGTTCCTGAGTATGACTGTGGTCTTTCTCCTTTTCCCCTGTGTTTTAGGTTTCTCCCTATCACCAGTGCTCTCCTTCAGCCCTCATTCCTCAAGCAGGAAATCAAGCCCATCATCCATGCTCTGGAGCACCGGTTATGGTTCGCGTTAAAGACAGCAGGACTTGTCTTCATGCACTAGGGGTGAGGGGTGGGGTGGGGAAATCAGTGCCTTTCACAATAGCAAATCTAAGAACTTTCAGAGTTCCAATATAATTCGTCTCTTGAATGTAACTCACTTCATAATTATTTTTTTATGTTTAGAGCTGTTTTAGTTTTTTTATGTCAGTGCTTCAGTTCTCTAAACCTTTCTTAATCTGCTGCTTCATGCTCCGCTGATGAGGATGACTGGGCGAACAGCAGCGTTTATGCTAAACTAGCTTTCTTGCACTCTTCAGGCAACTAGAAGCTATGTCTAAGTGATAGTGATAAAAAGCTTTTATTGCTTTTTGTAAAAATTAACTTTCTTTTTAATGAACTTTTTTTAAAACAGGGAAATAGAGAAACAGGTCAAATGTGAGCCAAAAATATGAAGGATTGTGTATTTCAAAGAACTAGTTTTTTATTTTGAGTTCCAAAGACTCAGGAATGTACTGCACTGATAAGTGTTCTTACATTTAGCCTTACAATGTGATTCATCACCATAATTTGCTGTTTTATCGTTAGGAATGCTGGAACAACTGTGAATAATTTGGAGGGTTTTTTACAACAACAACAAAAAGGAAAACAAAGCTCTCTTAGTGCAGCTTCCTTTGGGTACAACTGCAGTATTCCTTTCTTGTTACTGTAAGCACTTTTTGTGGACTGGAAATGTGAAAGCATGTGCCTTCGAAAAGGATCTTTCTTCTGGTACTAAATATTTTTAATTGAAGGCAATTATCTTACCTGTGTTCTGATACAAATATAATACATTTATATAGGTCATTTCACACATAGAAGTACCTCAACAGAAACTGACCCTCCTTTTATTACCACTGGTCCCCTGGAAGGTTAAGTGGCTTATTTCACACGTACACTGAGTGGCCTCTGCAGTTGGTTCAGTCTGCTTGTCTCTTCTCTCTGGTGTATTCATGTACAAACTGATACAGCTGCACCCAGAATCCTCACTTAAACTACACAGGAAGATATTACCAGTGTGACCAGGCTTGGGAATTTTGTACCATAATATCCTACTAAGAAGCGCTCGTTTCTAAGTCTGTAAAATACAATGTAGCATTTAATTGCGTAAGTATTATGCGGAGGGGCGTGGGGAGTGGTTGACATTTTGGTTTTCTTCTTCACTGGTTAAGGCACACAGATGTAAAAAGCACAATTCTGGGTACATCAGAGCATACTCTACTAAACCAGGCACTTCATCACTGTGTGCTCAGCTGCATTTTGCTTTCTAAACATGGTGGCGGTTGAGATATGCTGACTTGAACTTTTTTCCAAATTAATTTTAAACACATGAGAAGAAAAACTTGGTTCCAATTCTTAGTCCTAAAGTACTTCCCTGAGAATAGGGAAAAAAATAAATTATCTCAATTGGAATCCTTTACTTTGAGGATTATAATCACAATCACAGTAACTTTTAATCTATAAGCAGTATTTTGCAGCTATTGGATAAGGGCTTTTGTTTACACATAAGTATCACAGTTTAAATTGTGAATAATGTCGTGGCTGTCTGACCTTTCCTAAGGACCATAATGAAAAGTGATCGCAATTGTTCTATTTCAAAGAACAAAACATGTCATGCAAAATATATGGGCGCAGAACTGTGCGGGCAGACAGTCAGAGGAATGGGATGCAGACACACTTATGGCATACTGTTTTGGTTTCACGCAGTCTAACAAAAAAGCAACCTGTTACGTGTTATTATATTGAGTATTGTGTAACTTACTGGCTAGTTTTGGAGAAGTTGTGCCTTACGTGCTAGTACTACTTAAATTTGACAATTTGGATGTAAATTTTATCTGTATTATTTAATAAAGCTTTACAAGATTCCTTTAGTATGATGTTGATGAACTTTCTTGTGTTTTGGTTATGCAGAATTTAGCACTAGACTGTGTTATTTGTGCTTCACCTCCTACAGCCCCTCAGTATTTGCAATCAAGATTTTACGTTCTTAATTTCACTATTGTTGACAACATAATGTTTTTAAATATTTTGACAATTTTCTATCTAGCATTTGTTGTCAGGGCATTTTCCCAGTTTTCACTCAGT
>NW_009259328.1:593358-594744 GCF_000687185.1 Egretta garzetta
CCAGGTTTGTTCAAACTTCCCACTGTGTCATTTGGGTTACTAAGGAAAGACATCATCTTTCTCCGCTTCCTTTCAGAGAGAAATGAAAGGGTTGTGAATATCTCGGTGCTACTGTGATAAACATTGCAGAAATTCTTACCAGAAAGCTTTTACTCTCCTATTTCTTCTCTTTCCCATTCAGCCAAGCAGTCTGGCACTGAATGTCCTGAAAAATTAACTGCTCCAAGTGGTGGGAGTGTTTTGGCAAATGCCCACTATTAATTCACCTCTTTAGGCAAGTAGTTGCAGTCTCCTGGCACGCATCTTTGTGAACTGTGGTTTGCCACAAGCTAGAGCCAGAGGGGAGTTAAAGAGAAAACATGTATGAAATGAGGAGCTGGTATGGCTCAGGAGCCAACCTGCTGCAGGCTTTTGCCTTTAGGAGCTTGTGTGGTCTGTCAGGTGACTGCTGCATGGGTGGGATTTGGGGATATAAATCTTTCTGAACATGTTGCTGCCAATGTAAAGATCAGCTTTATTTAATTTTTTAAAAAATTGACTAAATTAAGGTTTGGGGTTTTTTTGCATTTAATCCCAAGTTTTTCCTCCATCCACTTACGGCTTGAGTGTTTGCTTCCCTGAGCAGGAGCAGGGCTGCCAGGAATGTGTATGTTATAAGCTACATGCCTTTGGTGAGCTGGATTGTTGTCTTAAATGTAGCAGGTCACAAAACAGTCAGTGCTGCACTCAGACCCAAACCTCAGTCCCTTCTCGTTCGGCAGGAGCTTTGGCTTTGCTGCTTAGCAGAAGCAGGATTTAGTGCATTCCAGCAACGGCAACTTAATCACATTGTGTTGGTGCTTGGACAGAAAGTTTTTCTTTTTAATGGGCTGACCAGAGCTTCATAAACTATGAAAAAAGCAAACCCAATCTGTAAGTAGTGAAATCGCTGAGCAAAGGACTTGGGATGTCCTGGCAGGCTTGGGTTTCCTGTCCCGGAATACCTGACTAGGGGTTCCGTGGCAGAAGCTGCGTGCTCCTGAAAATGCCTGCGCTAGATCAGTGCCATGGGAGCTGCTCGGGGAACGGGCTTCCCTTTCACCATTGCAAATACTTACATTGAAAACCCAATTCCAAGACTTTTTTTCCCTCAGAAAATGGAAGCAAACACTGAAAATAAGGTGCAGAGAGGGTGGGAGCTTGGGAGGGGAGCTGGGGACAGCTGTGGGGATGAGAGAGTTTCAGGCCCAAAAAGAACTGCATTGCTTTAATTTAGTTTATCAAATAATCACCGCTGTGATTTATGACAAGGTTTAGACTTTACACGTTATGTGTTTCTGTAAAAATGTGTTTTCTGTAGCATGTCCACATGCTGCTCGCGCTGGGCTACTGCCGTGGCAAGAGGCG
>NW_009259328.1:594987-603601 GCF_000687185.1 Egretta garzetta
AGGAGAGAGGCGGCCACGCCCTGCCCGGGCGAAGGAAAACCGCGTGTGCAGAACCTTCCCCACCTCTTGTTGGCTTTTGGTTTTTTTGTGTCTGTGTGTGTAAAAACCTTAACGTACGTTTTTTAAAATCCCTGCGAACTTGGAGCGAGGTGAACTTGAACCTCATCTAAAAGATACAGTTGCGTTCAATAGTTAGCATCTACAAGGATTAGGAAAAACGAGGGAATTGTGTCTTTAAAGGAAATTATTGTGAAATCCCAGTCAAGTTGTGGTATCTGTGTGGAGGGAGGGAATTTGTCCCTGAAGGGGAAGGCGATGGCATGCGAGCAGGCTAGCCAAAGGGGCAGTGCTGGCCTGGTTACGGCTTGGCAGATCTCCAGGGACTTGGAAGGCAGGAAGTATTATTTATTATTATTAAATCATACTAAATATGGAATGATAATAATAATATCATACTGAAATGTAACACAAAAAGTAATAGGACTCATTAGAATTACAGAGTGCTATTACTATCTCTGACATAGCTTTCTCTACTAATCACAAGTTAGTCCCAGGTCTTCTGCGTGTCTCTGAAGCAGAACTATTGAACGAAAATCTCTGTCCATCTCATGGGTTTTGGTAAAGTGGCTTAGATTGCTCTCCTGGTTACTGTCACCATATTGCAATTAATGGGAGGATGTGTGGCAGTGGACACAAAGCCCTCATGAAAATGGGGTTGGTTATAACCTGCATAGTTCCCTCGTGGGGTTCCTTGAGCTGATGGTGGGGGCCAGGGGGAAGGTGGTGTCTTCCATAAACTGGAGGAGGCGATTTGTTGGAATGGTCTCCAGAAACAGCAGGGTGGGCGTGCATGAATGCATGCATCCATCCATCCTCATGCAAGGGGCTGAGTGCAGCAGCACCACAGGGCACAGATGGTCCCTCTGCTGGGTAAGGGATAAATACATGTTTTTCTGTTCTAGGTTGTTGCTGCATCCAGGAAACTCCTGCCTGTCAACATTTTTTTTAACAGCCGTGTTGCAAGGAATTATTTAATTAGATTAGCCAGGCTAGGCTCATAGTAGTCTTCAAACCAATTTATTCTGTAATATAACACCCCCAACACAAAGCAATCATTATCTCCACATTCCCCTCTCAAAAAGCAAGTCAGATAAGGTCGGCTTGATGTTTTATTTGTTTTTAGTGGAGAGTTCTTTCTGATTAGGAGCCAGGATTATTGTGCGGTGCTTAAGGAGAAGGTTTTTCTTGCAGCATGTTTGCTGACTTTTGTTCTTTACATGAAGAATTTTGAGTTTTACAGGCATTAACCTAGCCTCTTTGCTAATCACTGCATTTACTTTAAGATAAAGGCATTATTCTTCCCCCTGTTTAGTTGCTGATATATGCATTCGTAAGGTACCTACATGTCAGCCATTCACAAACATCCTCTGAGGATTCCTTAGTACAGGTATCCCCAAGAAGCATGGCCCCTCCTCCTTCCAGTTTCCCCAGTTAGAGATAGAGCTGGAGGAGCGTGAGGTCCAGTCAAGGCACGTTGCTCTAGCTCTTGTCTCGGGCAGGGGGTATCCTGAGAGAAAGCAGCCAGGTAGCATCCATTGAAATCATCTTTAGTGCTGTAGGCAGAATCAGGGTGTACAGGTAAGTTTTGGCAATTCCCTTAGCCTGTTTTGTTAATATATACGCACATTTATCTGAAAACTCCAGCCTACCATTGTGTCTGTAACAAGCTGAGCACAAATGCGGTTTGTGAATGAATGCTAGGGGAAGAGTCTTTAGCAAAACCAAATAATCTTAGAAAAGTAAATCTTAAAGGTAAAGTCTTGCTTTGTGCTATTTTGAAGAAGCAGTACAGGAGCACAGGGTGCCTTCTACTATACCAGTGCAACAGCCAGGTGTTAGTAATGGGTACTAGCTACCCATAGGTACTTACAACCTCTAGAAGCTTAATGGTTAGCTCTAACATTAAGTGCACAGGTTGCTCAAATAAACATTGATTCAGTGCATGGAGAATTATGTCTGAGTTGATAAGCTGTTGCAGCATACTTGCTTGTAAACCCCTGCCACTGGGTCTGGGCTGCTGGCCCAGGTCTGTGTGAGACTGGTACAGTCCAGTAGGTACAGCCTGCAGCTCGCACTGCTGGGGGCACAGGCCACTCACTGATGCAGGAGTGGGAAAGGGTGTCAGCAGAGCACCTGTACCTCTGTTTTTCCTAAACATCTTGGCCTTTCCTTGCAGGATGTCTCCAGAGATCCTCTGCCAACTACCCATTCCAGAGAGACTTTGAAACTTTGTTGTTCAACAGCATCTTTCCCAGTTGTTTCTGTGATGTGCTGCTTGCAGGTATGTTGTGCTGTGCCTCATCATTTCCCTGTGACTGCGATGAAACACCCTGATGCAGGAGCTCTACTTGAGAAGCCCTGAAGTTTGGTTGACAGGCAAGGTACGTGCTCCCAAATGCATTCCTCTTTTAAATGTTTTTCCTGGCAAGGCAACTGCAAGTTTTATTCATGTATTTAGCTTTGTGTACCTCTGTTAGTCTGTATAGTATTGGTGATACAATTAAAACCATCCCTTTTTAGCTCTTTCTTCCTTTTCTTAGTTATAAGTTTAAGGTTGTAGCTGGTCTTAAAATCCATTCTGTTCTTCTCCACAACACAGGCCCTCTACTTTCCTCTCATAAGAAATAGATCAACTTTTAAGCTGGGAAAAAAGGCATTTAGTAAGCAATGGTTATCTGACTTAAGGTCTTCAGGTGACATTAAACCTTCCGTATGTTATTTGTTTTATTGGCAAGGTTCAAAAATTTAAGCTTTATTTTTAGTTTGAATTAATCTGGGTTCACTTTTCAGCTGTTAACATCAATGAGACAACTTCTCTGTGTAAATTAGGCACGAGATTTGGTGTTACAGCTTCTCAGGTTCTTCTCTTGAAGCTTGCAAAGTTAAAGCAAGAATAGAAAACTAATTTTTCTCCTTGAATCATGTTAATCATCCCTGTATTTGAGCTATGAATTTACCAACAGTAAGCCATTTTCCATGTTTTTCCTCATACCACTTGTCCTTTCTGTCTTCAGAGCTATTTTTATCACAGGTACTGTGTTTACCACTGCAGGTGGCCAGCTCCAGAGCATTTTATTAATAAACTATATCCTGCAATTTATAATGTCTTCACAGTTCAGCACAGCATCTTCTTTCTCTGCTTAGTGTGCTAACTGTCTCCATTTCAGTGCTTTGGGGTCTGTTTTGCCATAATTACTCGACAGATTGCAGGATGCAGTTGCTATTTTCCCTGTAGCAGACGTTGTGTACATGTTTATAATTCACCCAATCATTCATTTTTTCCAAGTTCTCTCTTCTTAGTTGCCATGTTATGTTTTAAAGTGCTCTTTCTTTTCTGTTTAGTCGAAAGGACTATCTTATGCATCTTACTTTTACACTTAGCATAAAAAAGTTTATTTTCAAGCTGTTTTTCTTATGGCTATGTCAGTGTCACTGTGGTGACCTTTTATTCATTTTTTAATTCCATTTTTCATAAGGGCATGGTTTCTTATTGAGCGAATATGAGGCAATGTGAAGCTGTAGTCCCAAACACTCACCTTTTGTGTTAGAACTCTCTTACTTCCCAGAGTTATTCTCATTGCTGACAACCACCTTCCAGTGCAGACAGTGGAAAAAAAAAATCTTAAGAATCTTAATCTTACATAGCTTTATTTCTAAATGTAGACTGCACCAGTGCAGATGTTCCAGTGGGTACAGTAGTTGCACAGTACCTGTATGTATCTCTGCATTCAGAGCACTTCAGTGGCAAACTTAGGTATCGAATGAGAGGCAGGCGGATTTGCTTTTGCTGGCTGTATTTTCCTGGCAAGCCTCCCAGTAAGCGGCCGCTTCGTGCACACCAGGTACCTTGATATCGTCCCAAAGAAAGGCCTGGGATTTTAGGAGGCATTTCTGCTGCACCGTCCTTCATAAAGGAAAAGAGAGAGACCTCAACAGGGTAAGTGTAAATGTTTGGGGTTTTTTTGGTTTGTACTAGGGAGCTCACCCAACCTTTGTAGTTGAGCAGGTGTTCAGCTTCTGCTACCCTGTCATCAGACTGAGCCTGTTTTGAACCCTGACCTGGAATATCCAAATGTGGAATGGGATTATCTTCCTCCCTCAGAGAGACGTGCCCCTCCTAGGGAATGATGGCCGTTCATTTGTAAGAGATAGGGACACAGTCAGAATCTTCTAGGGGAAACGTTAACCTGAGTTGCAGACACTCTTCTCTAGTATTAGGGAGCCCATGTATGTGTAGGTGTCCTCTGGATCTCATCATCAGGGATGTTCTCATAGATAAGGACAAGGATATGGAAGAAGGAGCTTTAAGAGAGGTTGGGGTTTTTGGTTTGGGTTTTTTTTTTTTTTTTTTCAACTTTAACCACTCTTAAGAGCAGATAATTAGTGAGGATGTCCTCCAGCATGATCTGCTAAGGGGGAGGGGAGGAGGCAAAAGGGAGATAGAATAGAATTTTTGAGCAGGGGGAAACACCATTTCATAAAAGGATGCTCCAGTGATAATCTCAACACTGAAGTTAAATGGACAGTAGCCAAACAATATGGGGCCTCCTCTGGGATAGTAATGGGAGGAAATCATCGGGATGCAACAGCTTCCTCACATGAAAGCAGGTCAGCTGGGCTTTCAGGACATGTACTTTCTGAACTTCTAGAATCACTAGGCATGTCTGCAATAACAAAACAATGAAATGTTACAGCCATGTACAGTAGTACAGAAATTATGTAGATCCTTTTCTGTGTGGAATGTTCTGCTTTCATCATGGAAAAATGGCCAGGGGGGTTGAGAGAAGGCCAGAGGGACTGTCTAAGCTATTGGGAAGCAAAAAGCTTCCCAACATTCTCTGACCCAGGAAGTATTCCATTCCCAACTGTGCAAGCCAATTCCCACCTAGGGACATCCTTTCACATCTTGTGTGTGAAAGCACTGCGTAACTGTACTGGAAAGGCAGAGCAGAAATCACTGCAAACAGAGGACTTGAGTCTTTGGCTGTAATGACAGTATCCCTAGTAATTAATTTTAGACCAGCACATGTTAATAGTCTACAGTGACCAGCTTTAAAAAAAAAAAAAAAAAAAAGCAGCACAGTTGTCTAGGTAAAATGTGATGACTGAAACAGAATTTACTGGTAAACAACCTCTGAAGTTCTGGAACTAGTTTTAAATAATTGTTCTGTATCAAATGTATTCATCTTTGAAAGAGGCAAGAGGGGAGAGATGCTTTTGTCTTTTGTGGCATATGCTTTACTTAGAAAACAGAATTCTGAGAACCTGTTAAGTAGTAAGAAACTGCCCTTAGTAGCAAAATAATGAAAATTGTTATATTTTACCCAAAAGGAAGGGAAAAAACTTGTTTTCTAAAGTAATAACTTGTAATTTGACAGAATGAGTCACTTGTGTTATTATGAGTGAGTCATAAATAGAAGAGGCACTAAAAGAGTTATTTTTCAAAATATATTAAGGTAACAAAGAAATTACCTCTCACAAAATGTAGCTAATAAGGTAACAATCCATTGGACAGTCTGAGACAAAGCTTATTTGAAATATTTAACAAATTTACTCATTGAAAGTGCTGGGTTTATGAACTTCTTTTTCTATTTTAAAAATCGGAGGCAAAGGCTACTTTCAGTCTTTTTTTTTTTTTTTTTTTTTTTTTGGTAAAAGCCAATTAGCCTGCCTTTAATGGACATTGGATCAAACCTATAATTAGAAAAATACTAAGAAGCCTCGGGTTTCGGTATTACGATCCAGCTTCTACCAACAGAGATCCACACTTGAACTTTTCTGCCACGTAGAGTTTGATTCAAGTCACCGTCAGCACAAACATAGCTATTAAAGATAATTCAGTCTCATTACTTCATGATTGTTCCTACGCATATTTGATCTCTACTGTGATGTGGGGATAAATTGAATCTGTCGGGAACTTCAGAATAATAGTAGTGATATTTCTAGCATGGTTCTCTAAAGAAAGGAGGCATTTTCAGCCACATTGTCCCTGTGTCTGTTTGTTTCCACTCACTGTTTTAATTTTTAGCCTGATCCCAAACAATTTAGGTAATAGAATGGGTATCTAAAGGATAATTAAGTTGACATGGGTTTTGCGAAACTTGATCCCCGTATCAAGAAAATTTTATCATTCTATTTTTAGCATTGTGTAAGCTCATCCTTTTTGTTAGCTTCTGGATAACCTACAAAGACCCAGGCCTTTATAAATGCCCGATTTCGATGACAATCTTTAGTGAGAATTTGCAGTCCTCCATGAGGATCAAATCTGTAGCAAAGCAGGTACCAGTAGAGTTTCTCTTCATCCCAAATAGAGAAGACAGGAGTTGATTATAATGTAGTTTGTGAACAGAAGACTGCAGTGGAATAAAGTAGCAATATCCAGTGCAATAGCTACCATGCAACACATAAATAGAATCAGTTGTGGAAAACTGGAGGTTTAATGAGACAAAGCTTCATGAATGGTGCAAGTTAAACCAGTAAAGAATAAAGCCAGTAATTTACATCTTACAACTGTTCCACATCACTGAATGGATTTCATTGTTACTTGGAGTATCTACTGATTATTAACAATAAAATCTGCAACAATGGCAGGCACAAAACCAATACCAAGTGGAAAAGAATGAACTTGAATAAAAAAAGTAGGAGAAGAAAAAGAAATTAAGTAAATTGAAAGCAAGTTTGAGCTAGAGGAAAAAAGAACAATTCTTTGTGGAAGCAAACATGATGTTACACAGAAAAAAAAACCAATTTGAATTGGTCTTGCTACTTAGCAGTGAATAACACAAGGCAGCACTTATCCTGCAGTTCCAGACTTGTCAGCTTTGAGCTCTGTAGAATCTTCTATATTCTCTCAGACATACGTGTTTATTAAATGAAATTTCTTTGGTTTTCTATGACTAAACCAGTAAAGCTGTACATTCCCCTTGCACTGTGCTTGGAGAACAGATATTTGGAAACTTGTCTTTCCTAAGAGAAGCTTGGCTGTGATCGATGGACTTGTTAAAGAATCAAGAGCCTGGAGTATTTATTAGAGATTTCCAGGCTGAAGCATGGGTCACCGCTCAGTTGCTTGCTATGCTTTTATCTAGTCCACCACTTGCCTGATGTGTTTCCCATTCCTGCACTACCTAGCAATTACGAAGGAAGGAGGAGGAGTGGGCTAGTGCCTGACAAGGTCTGTGTTTGCTGTCATGATACCGGTAACCTCATCATTTCATTGGTTGCTTCTGATATTCTCAGCGTCTGTCAAAATTTGCACACTGGCTCACCCAACTTCCATTTGATTGTAAACATTGGGTTTGTATTCTCTTCTGAAGAATGCTTTGATATAATTAACTTGGATTGTATTTTGGTTCTTTATTCAGTGGCTCTTTGCATTGCATGTATGTAGCAAAATTATTTGTCAAAGACATCAGGGAAATGGTACAGTTTCATTTTCTTTTTGTTGTTACAGACTGTGCAGCAGCAGCAGGTTGACCTTAATGTGTAAAGTACTTATCTACCAGCTACATGACTAAAGACGTGTTCTAAAGACCTTTAGGTCTAGCTATTTTGGCTGAACCAGGGGAATTATCACAGGCAAGGTGTGATTTTTCTATTCTTTGCGTTCTGGAGGACGGCAGAAAACTTGGAAACTGCTATCAGCCACCATAAACAAAGGAGCTAGGGTGTGAATCTGCTCGTAGTGAGCTAAAAGTCAGCAGTTTAAGCTGTGACTGACTAAACACTGACTATTGTAATTGCACATCGGTATATAAACCTCCTTACCTTTCAACCACAAAAAAGACCGCAGTCTACTTATAGTGCTAGAATTCAAAATGTAATGCGAGGGTCTGAATGTACGTCATTCCCTCCGCATCATTTTCTCTTCACAACCCTCTGTCTTTCACCGTGACTCACTGGTCATCTTTGGATTTGAAGCTCATGGCCGGGTCCTGGTGGTAATTTGGGGTTTCATTAATTTCCTAGATTAATATTTTATTTTATGCTGGTTTAAGATTGGCCAATCGAAATAGCCTTCAATTCTAGCACAGTAAGTATCT
Source organism: Egretta garzetta (assembly GCF_000687185.1). Classification (NCBI taxonomy): domain Eukaryota; kingdom Metazoa; phylum Chordata; class Aves; order Pelecaniformes; family Ardeidae; genus Egretta; species Egretta garzetta. Next base: position 603,090 of record NW_009259328.1, read on the forward strand.
CTTTGGGGGCAAAAAAGAAATCTGTTGTCCTGAACATCTGACCCCAGCTGGTTCATTGTCACTGCCAACTGTTTCTTGCATGAGAGGAAAATGAATAAAATTGCCAAAGAAAGAAATATTTTCAGCATGTACCCAAACATTTAAGGCTAGATATCCTCCTTGGAATGCCAGGATTTAATTCCAAATAAGCAGCTGAATTGAAGGTTTATTTTGGTAGGATTTTAGAAATATTGGTCTGCTGGAGATGTTTAAAGGTCAGCTAGAAGTGTTTTGTGGGGGTTTTTCTTGGGTTTGGTTTGGTTTGGGGTTTTTTTGGTGGCTGACTACTTAGGTCTGGGCGTGCTGCCTTCATAGAGCATGCACTATAACATGCTGGGACTCTCATAATCTGTATGTTACACCAGTTACTACCATTGCTATAGTTTCCGTATTCCTCCCCTACTGTAAAAAATGTAAATATGTGTGATTTTTCTTTGTCCCTCTGATATGAGATTTCACCTCCTTCTTCAGCA
>NW_009259328.1:603671-612230 GCF_000687185.1 Egretta garzetta
TAGTTTACGCATAAAACATGATACAGCAATTTCGTTTTTCTTCCAGCTTTACTTGAGTATGCTTTTAAAAGTAGCCAGATATAGATCACGCTTTTGTTTGATTTTTGAATTTAGGATTGCAGTAACATAGTACAAAATTCTAGCATTAAGAACAAGGTAAAAGTAGCATTGTGCATGGTTTCAAGGTTGCAGAACACTGTAATGCATGCTCCAGATTAAACCAAATAGTCTTTGTGACCTCCACTGTGCAAAACAATGCCTTGGATATAAAAACTTTTTCCTCACATTCTTCAGTTGAAAATGTGGCAGTTAAGATACTGCTAAAAGGGGAAGAGTCATGCAAAACCTAGGATTTTTTCTGCTAGGCTCATATAGTCCCTCTGTCTTGCAAACCACAAAGATCTGTATGTGAATGCAGTTTGGGGTTTTTTTGCTCCAAGAATGTACTGTAGTTCTCTGAACATAGAGCTCACTTTTTTTCTTTTTTTTGGTCTTAGTAATGGTTCCACTGCTGAGTGCAGGAACCCCATCACTTCAGCCACTGGTTTGCTCATGCCTCTGCGAATGCTGCAGCATTTGGCTTTGCCAACCAGGTGCAGAACTGGTGTTGTTTTTTAAATGTTGACAATTGAAAGTTTCCCTCTGTACTGGGCATGGGTGAGGCTGCCCCTCAAATGCTGGGTTCAGTGTTGGGCCCCTCACTCCCAGAAGGACATGGAGGGGCTGGAGCATATCCGGAGAAGGGCAAGCAAGCTGGTGAGGTGTCTGGAGCCCAAGGCTGATGGGGAGCAGCTGGGGGACCTGGGGGGGTTCAGCAAGGAGAAGAGGAGGCTGAGGGGAGACCTTATCGCTCCCTACAACTGCCTGACAGGAGGGGGGAGCCGGAGGGGAGGGTCGGGCTCTGCTCCTAGGTAATGGGCAATAGGATGAGGGGAAATGGCCTCAAGTTGTGCTAGGGGAGATTTAGATTGGACATTAGGAAAAATATTTTTCCCTGAAATGGTTGTCAAGCACTGGAAGGGGCTGCCCAGCCAGGGAAGGGGTCGAATCCCCATCCCTGGAGGGATTTAAAAGCTGGGCAGACGAGGTGCTTAGGGACAGGGTTTAGTGGTGGGATGGCATCATTAGGTTAACGGTTGGACTTGATGATCTTAAAGGTCTTTTCCAACCTCAATGATTCTGTGATTCTATGATTTCCATTTTCAAAAAGAAAGTTTGCAAAATCTAAACTTGCATTTATTGACGTGTTTGTTTATGAGCTGGTCTTTTTCTTGACAACTTAATGTGGAGAGAATTCTCTCTGTAGCAAATTAGTAGTATACTTAGAGGGGTCAATGTAGTATCCATTTGTGGGAGCAGTGGCAAAGGAACTACGCTTAGCCTATGGGATAACACTGCTCATATTTGCACCTGCAAATCTCAGTAAGTGCAAAGCTGTATCAAAATCAAGTTCTTCTTCCACCTTTTCATTTTTGCTAGGAGAATGGTGATAAATAAATGCGGTACACGAATCTCAAAGTTCAGAGTCCATGAAAGAGCCTATGTTCTCCTAGTGCTGATTCTGTTGAGAGTACTACGTTGCTTCTTGGGCAGAGAAATGGCAGTTTGTTGATATTTTTACCTCTAGCTTTTGTTAAACGGAGTCAAGTATAGATTTCAGTATAGCATCAGCCCTTCCCTATTACCAACATGTCTCATTCAACCTGACGAAGCAATTTGTACAGAATGGATTGAATGTCATCAACTTACTGACAGCGTAGAAACAACTTTTGGCTGCTTCCCATTCCGAATTGACGTTCATTACACATGTACAGCATATTCTGCAACAGTTTCATTTGCTTGTAGCCAGATTAGTGTGTAGCATGGTGTTGGTGTTGCCCTGATCAAATTTCTCACCAAAGTAAGTTGTTCTGCATGGTGGGTTCTGAATGCTTTTCGTAAGATAACACTTAGCAATCCAACTTAGATCACAAAAATAGGAAAACTGGCCTGTGCAACTTGCTTAATCATCTTGAGCCTTTTTTGTATTGGGTAGGTGGAACTATAAATCAAAGGTTTGTCAAAAGAAGAAGAAAACAAAACCAGCTTCCCCCAACTGTTCCCCAGCTGGGTTCCTATATGAAGGACAGACTAGGGAATGTTATAACATCAGAAAAAGGTAATTCAACCTTTCTGTTTTGCTTATGATTCAACCTTTCCATTTTGCTTAAGCCTAATGTGTCAAGTGCACCAAAATGTGTGTAGATGAGGCTTCTATTCCTTCTTATGTCTTCTGTTCCATGTATCTAGTAAGTTCCATGTCTGATACAAAACAGAAACAAACAAACAAAACATAATAGAAGTAAAGCTGAAAGATTAGTGAGGTTTCCACTTAAAAGGTTTGAATTTGCTTTTTTAGAAAGTAGCACTGCTAATAATCTTAAATCCTCATATGCCATCAACACTATAGCAAATGTGTTAAGCTTACTTATTAAGAAAATATGTATCATAGACTTGACCTGGAATCTGAAAGTCAAACTGTGCTCTTTTCAGCTGGTGGGTGGTTCTTCCCAACTGTAATGAGTAACCATATTTTTAATGTGCTTATTTCATAGTCCATCTATTTTTAAAGGAACTGTGGTTACTTGATGCTTAAAAATCATGTTTAAGTATTGTATAATTCAAAAGTAGTTAACAATTCTGTTGATATGCAGGAAGTGGAATCTAATACAACTCACTTTACTGCATCCATGTAGGCTCCAGAAGTTAGTGGTGGTGGTAGTGGTAATATTAATAATAGGTATTAAATCACAATATCCTCTATATTAAAATGAACAGAAATGCCAGTTCAGTATGAAAATTATTGATATGTTATTTTTTTTAATAGTCAGTAAATGTATCTTATCTGCTTGGAATTATGTGGTTTCATTTTTATTTTTTTTTAATTCAGATCTTTTTGTAATTTTAGGCAAATAGTCTCCAGCTTAAGATTTTTCCTTCCAATATTGTCTGTCTTCTAACACTTTTTAGCACTTTATGTTTTTAGTCAAACATATGTTTTGAAGTAATATTCCTGTGAAAAGCAGACAGCACTTTCAGTCCTTACACAATATATTTTGCATCTAGGAAGAAGTTTTGTAATAAACAAATGGGCATTTCATTTCTGATGCCTGCTGAGGTAATGAAGCACAGCTAAATCCAGTTAAGAATAAGAGCCATTTCGAGATGGGGAAGGGAAATGGAAAGCTTAGAGATTTACCACCCAAGGCAGAGATGTTATTGAGGTGCACACGAAGATAATAGGAAGGTACTTCACAGTTGGCTCATTGTGATTAAAACAGTGAAGGAAACAACAGTGAAAAATATGTGTGAAAACTCATGGAGTACTCCTCCAGAGTAGCAATCTGCTCCAAAGTAACTTGCCACATCTTCTGCCTGTTCTTATTGAAGGTCCTGTTTCCCATGGTATTCTGTGTCAGTCAGACTGTTTTGAAACATAACATCAGACCTGTAAGATATTTTTCTGTCCCTTACTTGGAATTAAAAGTGTTTCACTACAATCTGCCTTTCCTTTTGCCATTCCACAGCCTCTCTGACAGAACTGTTCTCTCTCATGCTAACAGTGACGGGCAGTGAGCTTTGCTGCTGGCTTTTTCTTTTTTCCTATCAAATAATTTACATTATATGTCATTAGTAATAGAGGTTTAATCCTTTCTTGCAAATCAGTCCTTCAATTTTAGTGTGAAAGTTGTGTGTTATAAAACAGAAAGCTGCTTTGTTTTTCTTTTTTTTCTCTATTTTTTTAAGGTTGTATAATGCTAAATGTTTCTTGGAAAAATTGTTAGTAATATATATAACTAAAATCAATGCTGAAGCTCATGGCTCATATATAATTATAGCTCATATGAGCCATAATTAGGTAACTGATAGATGAGGTGAGGTTATAGCACAAACATTTTCCTTAATTTCTTAAAATTGATTTACAACATTGTTAAAATAATAATTCTAGACAATAAGATTAATTTCATGTTTTGTGTCATCTAATCTTATTTCATGCATCAGGCAACAGAAGACCCTACCATAACACTGCCATAAACCTATTTTACTTTGTCATACAATTATCCAAGCTTGTCATAATTTTGAGGTGATGATTACTATGCAGTGAACTCTGTGGTCATGTTTCTGTCCTGGGTTCAAGGGAAAGACCATGTGCCAAGAAGGAATATATTCTCCCCTAATAAAGTCAGGTGCGATTAAAGAAGCTACTTCCTGTTATTAAAATAAGTTTGCACCTTAATTCTGAAATCCGTTAATATATCTGTATTCCTATTCACATTGTTAAATGCATCTTGTCTATTACATTGCTCTTATCTAAAATACTATTTCAAACTACCTACTACTTACACCTGCATAGAATAAAATCCTGTATGTTGTCTTCAATTCCTCTCCAAGCAATGTTAATAGTGTAACATCTGTACAAATAGGTTTTTACCTCTCCGGCACGAAGCTGGTTAGTATCCCATCAGTCTGAGGTCTCTACCCTCGCTCAGCTGGTGCTGCTGTCATCACCATTCCAGACCGTATCCACTCCAGCTGATGGTCACTGTCTGTCATGGTGGAAAAACTGTGTAGCTGTTCCTTATTTTTTTTTTTTTCATGACCTGACTTAGCAAATGATGGCTTTGTTTTCTAGGTAGTTATGGTGTAAATCACTCCCTCTGGTTCATAATAGTCTTCCCTTTTAGCCTAACTCTTTTCAGTTGCTATTTAGGAACAGGTCTTAACTTCTTTGTGTCCTTGAGTCGGTGAATTACCCAGCATATACAGTTGGGTATGTGCTGGTAATGGCCGTCCTTAGAGGAGTGCTTCGAGCGATCCTTTTTCCATAGCTGTGGGAGAAAGTATAGATATACCTGCAATGCAATGACTTACCAGCAATAGGGTTGACATTAAGAGAAACCATTGTTCTTCAAGACACATTAAAAGTAGGGTGAAAATACATCAGGTGTTTTCCAAGAGGCATTAGAGGTAGAAGAATCCCAGGTCCAGCAGTGAGTCACAGAAGTAGGTGTGTGTAGAAAGCACCGGACAGATAAGTTTTCCTCCTAAATGGGAGGGGTGGAGGGGCAGGGAGAGGCAGTGTGTTTGGGTATTTGGAAAATACACTAAGCCATGGTTTTTAATGTAATGTTGGAGTATCAAATATTTGGAATCTGTGAACTTTAGATACGTAACTTTGATAAAAACTTTGCTATTTCAGGAAACCTCTAAAGTGAACTATTCAAAACTAAACTGTGCAGGTTTTTTGTATCTATTATACCTATGGCTGGTCTGCTACCCGAAGTCAACATCTTTGTATATGCAAATACACATCCTTTTGTGCATTGCTCTTAATATGTCTGTCAGCAATGCCTTCTGACTTGGCCTATGAGCTGATCCAATCGTATATGAGCACTTGATTCCCAGCCCTCTAAGTTCAAGGCTTCCTGGTGAATAACATTGCATTTACACAGTAATACCCTTGCAGACCAAGAATGATGGCTTCACATTCTTTAGACTTATTCAAATATCTCTACAAGCTAGTTCAACAACTACATCGTGTCATTTAGACGCCAATAAATGAGCTTAACATTTTGCCAAAGGAAACTTTCTGCATTATTTGGCTGTTGTCTTTCTGCTGATTCACCCTGTATGTGTAAGTGTAGTTATTTTGATATAGTTGGACTGTGTACTGCGATGTACACATATTTTCATGAAATCTGTCAAATGTCATTTTAGAGTCATTACATGTGCTCTGCAACAAAGCAGGCAGAATTATAGAGCGATGTGCCTTTTGAGAACACTATTGTTAATGTGTCAGAATTCATTCTGGCCTTTGCATGTAGGCTTATCTTTGAGTAGCATCATGCTGTTACGATTAGCGACTGCTATTGTGAATAAAATCTCTTTGGTTTCAGCAATAAAATAAACCAGTTTATATATAGAACCCACTGTTGAATAGGATCTTAAATATTTATTTCCCCCTCTTCTTGCCAAATAATCCTCAAGGTGAAGCCTTTCTAATGAAACAATTCCAGCAGTAAAAGCCAGGTCTTCAGGCAGTCACGGTATTAGAAATGAAAGTCAGCAGCAGAAAGCAAGCTATTAATGTTACTCATCTAAATAAAACATCATTGAAATTTTGTGAGCTTGAAATTAGGTAATGGTGTCTTACTATGATGAGCTTTGTGGTGATCCATGTGGCGATCAGCATCAACTGCTGTTTCAGGCTACTTGGAAACCCCATCATAAGTAGCTTGACTTCACACGTTACTGATGTACCACCTGCTGTGTTTTCACAGAAGTTTCAGTCTTGGTGTTTTTAAAAACAGTAGTCTTGACTTTGAAGTTTTGGTATTGGTAGACCACTCACAAAAAAACCCAGTTTCTTTATATGATTTGGTAAACTATTGTATAAACCATGAATGTCTAGTTGTACAGTTCACACTTCTACAAATGAAATTCAGCAAGAGAAAGGAAAGCTTCTTGCCTCATAGACTTACCATATGAAGACTTTTAGGCTTCTAGAGGATTGGAATAGTTCCAGTTAAAGAGTAGCAAGCCAAAATTTAGGAATAGTTGGAATTAATCTTTGATGAGAGAGGGAAGGAACACTCTCTTAAAGAATTGTTGTTTGGGTAAAAGTAGCATATAAGAAAGCAAAAACCTTTGAAAGTAAAATAAATTCACAGATTCTCAGAAGTAGCCTCACAAGCACAGTAGAGAAGATGTTGAGCAATGCATTAAAATGAAATATTGAGAAGTAGAAGACAGATTTTACTTCATAAGTAGGTTGTCATAACATAGCGAGACTAGCAAAGGAAATAATGTTAACATTGTCTTCATCTCCCATTCTTACGAGAGCCTGGAGGTGGAAAAAAACTCTGGGAGGAGGCAGCAAGGACGGAGAGGAAGGTTTCCCCTAAGTAGTTTAATGTAAAAATTGGAAGTTGTCTTAAATTCTGGGTCATCTTTCTTTCAGGTTAACATGGTATATCTTTGTGTGAGTGAAGAGCATTTGGTTTACTGCTGGAATTTGACCATAAAGTTTCTTTGACACCAAGTCTCATGTATTGCACTGTTCAGTTGTGCTTCAGGAGTTCTCTTATGTTATCATTATAAATGTCTCTCATTCCATCTGCATGAATAGATAGGACTGTACTAAGTCTGCTATTAATTTTTTAGGTTGTTTCATTCCAGATAAATAAAATATTCAAAGTGAATATTTTTTTTCCTGCAGCTGCTCAGAAACACAGTATATGCAGCTGAATTCAAGCAATAAGAACTGCTAACTTACTTAAAATATTTTCAGTGCCAATGAGATTTAGGAATTCTGGTGTTCTCTGAGAACAGGTAATTTCCAAGTCACTGTTCTTCGAATGCTTCAGTTTCTGTGTATCTGTTGTAAAGGTATACTTGCACCGCTTATGAGTGACTAAATAATCACCTATTTATATGAATTCATTTGTAGTCTTAATTAGCCCATTGCTTAGGCTTTTAATTCAGCATACCTTTCAGCTGCCTTAATATCTGTACTTTCACATAAGCTCTTAGCATGTATTGCTCTGTCACTACTTGGTCTTTGAAAAATTTAGCAGCAATTTTCCAGTGTTTTGGGGTGGTGATTTCTTTTCCGTTTTGGAATTAAAATGTTACAGTCCAGAACTAACAAAGCACATCTAGAAATGTGTATAAATGACAGAATTATGGGAAGTGCTGTATACAGAGCAGCTGATACACTTGTGGCTCCAACAGGAGTATGCACCTCCCACAGAGACTGGATCCTGTAATTTTGTGACTACAACTGCTCGTATACAAATGCTTCTGAAGTTTTAGTTTTGTTTTGTTTTTTTTTTATCAGCATGTCTTGATTAGTATAACTGCAAATCTGCAGATGCGTTTGGTGACTAAGTTTCATTATATGGATTTACATGTGCAAAAAGACAAGTTCATTCCTGGCATAGTGGTGCCTTGATTGCCTGCAGCTGCTGAATGTGCCTGTGCTTGGATCCTGGTCTCTTGTAAAAATGCAGAAGCATTTATTCAGAGTTCATAAATAGCTTCTAATTTTCCATTTAGTGGAAAATTATTTGAACATGAAACCATGAGAACTCATATAACAAATGTCCAAAGCAAGTGAAGACCCATGTCTTAGGCATTAAAGAATGTTCCGTTTGCCGCCGTTACAACATGGCTCTTGACATCCCTTCACTTGGCTTACCAAGCTTCTAAAACAATATATGTTGTAGTGCTCCCACTGTTTAAGTTTGCAGAAAGGTGTCCCCAAGAAGGAAAAGAGCTAGATTTAACTCATGATCCATCATGGAACTGGTTCTTTCTCCCTCCTTTTATCACTGCTACCCTTTACAGCTCATCATTTCTCTACTGTTTTATACTATTGTTTGCCCTCCCCCTAATGTAAACTTTAACATTTTTATATTCTGTAAATTGCATTGTACGATATTAAAACCTATAAAACTTTTCAGCTGAGGACTATTTGTTTGGATTTTTGTGTAGAGAAGAAAGGAGGGAAAAGAGCGG
>NW_009259328.1:612253-657786 GCF_000687185.1 Egretta garzetta
GGATGGAAAAGAGCTGTTGCTTCTGGAGACCACAGCACTATTTTAGTGCTTTATATAGAACAGTAAAGTATTTTGAATTCTACTGTTGAGAATCCATGTGTGATGTAAATCAGAATTGTTGTCCTCATCTGATGGTTGGGAAGGTTGAAGTACACAGAGAAATTATTTGCCCAAGGACCCTCTTGGACCAGTGGCAGAGCTGAAAATAAAACCTGTGTTTGAGCTGAGTTCATTGCTCAGTCTGGGACACTATCACACCAAAGAGAAAGTGTTCAAATGGAAAATACTAACCCAGAGTTAGCAGTCATACAGTGATGTAGTCTGTGATACGTGGCTCTTCTCAGCTCCCAGAGATACATCACTAGCTTTCCATAGAAAATAATTTGCCTACAATGCTAACGGACTAAAGCTATTGAGGAAACTTGTTGCAAGTCAGTGGTCAATAAACCAACAATAATAAGGCTACTTCTGCTTTCTAGAGCATCTGAACATTTAGGTACACTTCCAAGAATCAGTCAAAATTCCCCTTTCCTAATGATCAGTTGTGCATGAGAAGAGCAATTTAGGGTTCAGAAAGAGAAGAAACATGCTGGGGTTTGACAATCTGCACTGATAAGCATGTGAGGATATCACTGCTGAGAATCTTGCAGATTGAGAATTATTTACAGCAGCTCAGCCAGGCACACTTAGTACGGCAATGCTGTAAATCCAATGCTGGTGGTTCTGAAGCTGACTTTCTGGAGTTGAATGTGGAGGTTGGTGTTTTATACCAAAGAGATGTTCTTATTTATTTCCATCGCATTTAGAAGTATGTTACTGTTAGTACAGTATAGTTCATTACCCACATAAATGGGAATGTGCTTCCTCTGTGTACACTGCAGCATTATGTATTTCAAATGAAAACATGTTTCTTAATCTGATGTACAACAGTCTTGCCCAATGATATTTAAGTATTGAGCTATTTAAGTATCAAAGCTTGTTATTTGGGATAAACCCCTGGTACATGTGTTTACTTTCTACTTTTTTCTTCCCCATTTATTTAGATTTTTCTAGTGGGAGAAAAAAAAGAAACTGAAAATCTTGTGCCTGATTCATCAAAGAATATATATTAGATATATATTTATTTAAAATTATGCTGAGTTTAGTTCCATTTCAATTTTTTCTACTCAAATGCATAAATTTTAGCATACTGCTGTTATATACTAGATCAGGGCTTTGAGAAGCGAAGGAGATCCATATGGAAATTATTTAACTGCATAAAATTTCAGTCTGTAATTCAAAAAGCCTGCTGCTATGTTCTAAGCCCAAACAACAAAGCTTTTTTTTCAAATAATTAGTTGGTACATACACATTCCTGAAGGATTAGGAGATGTTTAATCCAGCAGAAAATTGCTATCTGGTGGACAACAGGGGAAAAGCATGACAAAATTTTACTATTATTATTTTTTTAAATGTAGGCAATTATAACGAGACAAGAATAAAGTAATTTAGTTAAGTAATGAGAGGAATGCAGCTACTCAAAGTTTAGTGTGCAGCTAGTACTAATGTCATTACTGAAAACATAGTATTTCTCCTGTTAGCTTTAGGCAGTAAAATAATTAATTTATTTAAATGGTAGTCTTTTTATCATTTTATTCTTACTGTAAGCAGTCAGTGAAGTGGCATTGTTTGGTTACGAGGTGGTGGGCAAGATCCTAAAGTTGACAGTGATCTGCAAAGTGGGTCTGTAGCAATTTCGTGGACTTGTACCATGTACGCAAGAGTTCGCTGCTAGTGCTGTCTCTCTGATGGTCCTGCAAGATGCTACCGAGACAGTAATGACTCCAGTGCAGACTCCGCAAGAGAATTCCCTCCCAATTTAATGTTTTTGTTTCTACCGGAACATGTTTGGACTGTGTGTCTGTGCATACACATGCATCAGGAGAGTGAGGAAGCCTTCCAGACGGAGATGACTTCAGGCCACTGTATGGCCCAGAAAATCAAAACAAGTGCGACAGTTACACAACGGCTCTTTGACCTAAGGTTATTTCATTGTTGCAGTGATCTAGAAAGGATGAGGTGTGTGGATTTCTGTGTTTTGTCTGTGGATTTTTTTTTTCCCATTTGGATGAAAGGACAACACTAGAGCAGTAAAAAATCTAGGAATGGTAACAACACGAAGATTTCAGCAGCATTGCCTGCAGAATAAAGTGTCTGCCTAGAGGGGAGAAAAAGAATTAAAATGAATCCAAAGCGTCTCCTGGGTTAGGTTTAATGCTATTAACAAATTTAATGAGGATGTAATTGAAGTGTTTTCCTCAATATGGTTTATTCAAAAAAGGAGATATAGGTAAACTATTTACAGGTATTTAAAATTTAGTAGTCAGGATGACTGTATGTACAGCCTCTTTCACAAACTAAGTGCACAGGCTGATGCTGGAAGCGCACAGCTTTCCCAGCAGAGTGAAGGTGACAGTGGGAAGGGTTACAGAAGTTTGGCTCTGAATTTACTGCTGAGAAAGTGTTTACTATTGGATAACAATCCCACATTAGCTGTCCTTCAGTAAAATTCTTGTGGGGGTTAATCTGAATGGAAATACAAAATTCTTCCCAGAATAGGGCAAATGTGTAGCTTTATTCATGACTGGTTATTGACATTCCACCTGAACTATCTGCCAAAAGATAAGTAAGAGCTGCTTGATTAGATGTCCCCTCTTACTAAGAGCAGTGTCCCCTCCACATACTGCTTTTGTGGATGCAATGTTGTGGAAAGGCGTATCTGTATTGTGCTACATCGTCCCGTGTGAATTTATCAACTTGGATGTCGGTATTGTGTTCCAGTGACTGGTACATATGTGTCTGTGGGACACCTGGAGCTGATCCAATGTGACATAAAATTATATCCTTGGAATTCTTGTCCAGCTCTGGAGCCCTCAGCAAAAGAAAGACATGGAACAGTTGGAGCAGGTCCAGAAGAGGGCTACAAAAATGATCCGAGGGCTGGAGCCCCTCTCCTATGAGGACAGGCTGAGAGAGTTGGGGATGTTCAGCCTGGAGAAAAGAAGGCTGTGGGGAGACCTGATTGCGGCCTTTCAGTACTTAAAGGGAGCCTATAGGAAAGTTGGGGAAAATCTTTTTAGTAGGGCCAGCTCTGACAGGACAAGGGGTACTGGTTTTAAACTGAAGCAGGGTAGGTTTAGACTGGATATAAGGAAGAAATTCTTTACAATGAGGGTGGTGAAACACTGGAAGGGGTTGCCCAGAGAGGTAGCGGAGGCCCCATCCCTGGAAACATTCAAGGCCAGGTTGGATGGGGCTCTGAGCAACCTGATCTGGTTAGCGGTGTCCCTGCTCACTGCAGGGGGGTTGGACTAGATGACCTCTAGGCGTCCCTTCCAACCCAAACCATTCTATTATTCTATGATTCTTGCTGACAAATCCCAAACAGAAATCTGGTTGTCTGATTGTGCAGCACACATGCATCAAGCGTGACATGTGTGACACATACTTATTATCCTCCTCACATATAAATCTGTGTCATACAAAGCAATTTGCAGGCAGCAGAGGACATCATGGAAACATATGGCAAAACTATGAGCTCTAAAGCAGGACTTTCCCCTGCAGACACTGTAAACAGTTCTAACCTGGAATCGTTATCAGTGTTAACCTTGAAAAGAATTCCGACAGTACTGAAAAAGACCCTGAAAGAAATTATTTGCTTCCCACATAGACACTGTAAATACACCTGCACAGATAAAGTAACAGTAAACGAGGGGTAAAATTTTGGCTTACTGTAAGTCAGTGATAAACTTTCCAGTTGGAATCTCACAAAATAAGCCTTTAAAGCACTGTATAGAAACAACAATATGAAGAAAATGTTAAAAAAATATTTTTAAAATTCTGGAGCTGTTGACAAAAAGTGTTGCAAAATAAATGCTGTGGCCTTGAGATATGCAATAGTTAAATATCCCCTTTCTAGAAGTGTTTTTGGAAGTAGATCTTAGACTGTAGGAACATAGGCCACATCCTCTATTCTAGAAGGCACAGCATTACTGTATATTGGAACTGGCAAATTGGTGAGATGTAAGACTACATCACAGCAGGTAAAGAATTAAATCCGTGTATCACAGAATCACAGAATCGCAAGGGTTGGAAGGGACCTCGGGAGATCATCTAGTCCAACCCCCCTGCTAGAGCAGGCTCTCCTAGAGCAATCTACACAGGACTTCATCCAGGCGGGCTTTGAATATCTCCAGAGAAGGAGACTCCACAACCTCCCTGGGCAGCCTGTTCCAGTGCTCTGTCACCCTCAAAGTAAGGAAGTTTTTCCTCATATTCAACTGAAACCTCTTATGTTTCAGTTTGCATCCATTGCCCCTAGTCCTGGCGCTGGGCACCACTGAGAAGAGTCTGGCTTCGTCCTCGTGACTTCCACCCTTAAGATATTTGTATGTGTTGATAAGGTCCCCTCTCAGTCTTCTCTTCTTCAGGCTGAACAAGCCCAACTCTCTCAGCCTTTCCTCGTAGGGGAGGTGCTCCAGTCCCTTTATCATCCTAGTTGCCCTCCTCTGGACTCTTTCTAGGAGTTCCTCATCTTTCTTGAACTGGGGAGCCCAGAACTGGACACAGTACTCCAGGTGGGGTCTCACCAGGGCAGAGGAGGGGGGGAGGATAACCCCCCTCGACCTGCTGGCCACACTCCTCTTAATACACCCCAGGATACCATTGGCCTTCTTGGCAACAAGGGCACATTGCTGGCTCATGGTCAGCTTATTGCCCACCAGGACTCCCAGGCCCCTCTCAGCAGAGCTGCTATCGAGCAGGTCACCCCCCAGCCTGTACTGGTGCATGGGGTTTGACCTCCCCAGGCACAGCACTCGACACTTGCCCTTGTTGAACTTCATCAGGTTCCTCTCCCGTCCCCTCGTCCAGGTCATTGATGAACAAGTTGAACAAGACTGGGCCGAGTACTGAGCCCTGGGGAACTCCACTAGCTACCGGCATCCATCTGGACTCTGCCCCGCCTATCAGAACCCTCTGAGCCCTGCCATTCAGCCAGTTCCCAATCCACCTCACTGTCCACTCATCCAACCCATACTTCCTGAGCTTCCCTATGAGGGTGTTATGGGAAACAGTGTCAAAAGCTTTGCTGAAGTCAAGGTAGACAACATCCACCGCTCTCCCCTCATCTACCCAGCCAGTCATGCCATCATAGAAGGCTATCAGATTGGTCAGGCATGATTTCCCCTTGGTGAATCCGTGCTGGGTACACCTATGTTTCGGTGTAGGTATTGCAATGCCATCTTAGGCAGTTGGGCAGAGCTGCCTGGTGAGTCCACTCTGTTTCCCCATATGGTGATAGGGTAGCTGGGGTCCTCTCTGGAAAGAGGGAGGAACTGGTGTTAACCAGCTTTATTCACAGGCATCATTTGAATAGTGGCTAGACATAACTTTTCTTCACATGGCGCAAACTTTTGGTAATCTTAAATAATATTACCTGCGGAGCTGTTGAATGGCATTTTAACTTTGTGCTTTTTTGCTCTGCTGACAAATATACAAGCCCTCTGGGGATAACTTGCTTTAGCTTTTTGCTGAGTTATTTGTACCGAGGATGTTTCCCTGCATGCCATTCAAACACACAATGACAGTCAGCAGCGTAAGGAAGCATTTGTCATTGCTACGGTATGGCCCAGGCCAATAAAATCTGGTGCTCGTCTTTATCAGCCTCGCGTATTGCGCAGAAAGTATCCCCTGCCACTCCCTGATTAGTGTTCAGATCAGCTGTATAAATATGCAGGAAACAAATCATACTAATTACAAGGTATTTAGAAAGCTGGTAAGATGGATTGGTATTTGTTGTTCTTTGAACTGTAGAATTATTCTGATGATCAATATATTGTGTCTTTTTTTAAGGTTAGAGAAAGTTGAGACTCTGCAGATGCATCTGGCGTGCAATACCTAGCCCACTTAGTGCCAGTAACCCTTAGCAAGTCTTGATATACTCTACTAAATGCTTTGAAACCTGGTGAAGAGCACCATAAAAGAACCAGGTGGTGTTTATTGCATGAGGGCTCTATTTATGTGATATCTTTTCATTATATTTGAGGCAGGATTTGTGTCCT
The DNA here is from genome assembly GCF_000687185.1 of Egretta garzetta. Taxonomy (NCBI): domain Eukaryota; kingdom Metazoa; phylum Chordata; class Aves; order Pelecaniformes; family Ardeidae; genus Egretta; species Egretta garzetta. The sequence goes on from NW_009259328.1 coordinate 618,355, forward strand.
CTTCAGGATGTTAGAGCCAAAGCATGTGTCAGCAGTCCCTGATTTCCAGTGCTGCTACATCAAGTTATTATTTTGAATGGCCTTTCCTCTACTTATTTAGGATTAACGTAACCTTTATTGGTTTTTGTTGTTGATTTGCATTTATCTTCCTTGTCATGAACCATGAATTTTGCCAAGGGTTCCAGAATTGCAATTTTAAATAATCTAGGTTAGACTATATATAAATGCTAGGACTACAGGAATCATGAATAATCATTTAGTCCACCTTGCCATGCAAATGAGGATAAGGTAAACCTAGACTGTTCTTGATAGACATTTTATTTAAACTCGTTCTTAAAATCTCCAGAGAAGGAGTGGCAGCAGTCTCCTTGGCTTACCTCTGAAGGCAGCCTGACTGCTGCATTTACCAACATCTTAAATCAGAGCCCTTAGCTCGAAGGGTGACTCCCAGGTGCCGCTTCACAAGCGGTGCGCTTGCTCGCCCACATATAGGACGCTGTGTAAGGCATGCAGTGAGGCAGGATTCCCTGGGCATGCTACGAGCGCAAGTAGGCCGCAGCACGTGTAATGTCCCAGCCTTCTGTGAATCTTCAAGCATCCCTAGCTCTGCTTATGTCAGGTGGGAAAGAGAGGTGGGGTTTTCTGGTTTGGGAGGTGGGGAGGTTGCCTAGTATTCAACTTACATTTTCTCTTCTACAGTTTGAAGCTGACTTCTTGTATTCTCCTCAGCTGCCATGTAGAACAATCAAAATTGTCTTTACTACAATGCCTGGAAGACTGACTTTCTTGTTCTTCTCCCTTCTAGCATAAGCAAGCCTGTTGCCTGTGGTTAAGATCCTAGGCAGCGTGTGTTTTCTACCACATTTGTCATTCCCTCTCTAATCTTTACTGACTTTCAAAGTATGCAGCCAAAAAAATGTATATACATAGGACTCCAAATGACATTTTATCTCCACAAAATAAACATGGAATAATTGCTTCCTGTTTCTTGTGTACAGAACTTCTCTTAACACAGTCTACCGTCAGCTGCTTTTTCTTGAGCTGCCAGAAATCCCAGGTATGTTTTTCCCCACAGTATTCTGTGAACATTTACTCATAATTTGGTATTTCCCCTTTGCAATATTTTTCGTTCTTCTGTGGAGAGTTTTATTTTATTAACATTAAAACATCTATAATAGATGAAATGTGGTTATCTCATTAACATCTCAGTAAAGGGCTGGAAAGGAAAGTGATGAGAGTAGTCGACGAGCAGTCAAGGGGTTTCTCAGAGAGGCAGAGCAGATTTATTTCAGACGTCAGTGAGGGAATTCCTCAGCAAAGTGGAACTGCTCATTCCCCAGCTTTGTTCTGGTGCTCTGTCCTACCACTTTGCTCACAGAGCTCAGTCAAAGGTTTAAAAGTGCTGGTTTTTCTCCCTGTGTAGCACCTTCATTCTTTGCTCTAAATTTGTTAATTAAATGGCAGTACATTTAGTAACCTAAAACCAGTACCCGTTTTGATTAGAACACAGGACTGTGGTTTTGTTTCAGTGAGTTTCTTCTTTTCCTGCGGTTCAAAGTGCTACAGCGATGGTAAACCTTCCATGTGTTCTAATTCTTGCAGAATGCATCCCTGGCCGTCTTAGTGAAAAGAGCAAAGAAGAAAAATATATTTAGCTGAGAGCCAGTTTTACGAACAGTTTATTCTTACCTGTCCCTGTAGTTTCCCTTTTGTTCTAACCATTTTAAAGCAGCCACAGGTTGGAAATAAAGCTAATGAGCAGAGCGGGAGAGGCTGACTTTATAGCACTCTGCTGTTGCTTCAGCAGCCTATTTCTCCAGTGTGACCTGGAAGTGCGAAGTAATTTGCTTCCTTTGTAGCACTGTAACTCTGGAGTTACAGCTTTGAGATGCAAGACGTGAAGTCAGGAATTCTTCTCTGCTATGTATGTTTCCAAATTAAGCAAAACCCAACCAATCAACCAACCAACCAAAACCTTAATTGTGCACAGAAATAGCTAAAGCCTCTTTAGGAAAGCTGCAGGAAAATGGGGGACAAAGGGAAGAACAACTGCAAACCTGGCCCAATACTATGACATACACATTTTCCATGTCGGCTCCGTAGTATTAATAGACAATATATTCATAGGATCTGAGTGTGTATATGGACACATATATATGTTAGTCACATCTTTTGTGGTCTAGGACGAGAAGGTACCTCTGGGGTCACTGCACCAACAATATTTCATATAATCCCTTTTCAGAAGGGAACATAAAGCAAATGTAAGGACTGTAGGAAAGGTATTGCCAGTTGTAACAAATAGGTATTATTCCAGTAACTTAATTATCTAGAAAATACTGCTTCTTAGGATTTGAGTATTTCTTGATATAAAGACAATCAAAAGTCATAATTCTTACTGCATGTATATACATATTTTTCTTCCTTTAAATTTCTCTAATAACGTAAGTCATGAAATCATAGCAAGTCTAGAAGCAAAAGTGTTAATGCTAAGGGATCTTTTGGGGCAGGAAAAACTCTAGAAGATAATACGGGAGTATAAGATACTGTCTATTTCCCTTAATATAAAAAATAACAATTGCTAAGTGACATTGCTTGGGTGCTTAAAGTCAGCAGCAGTCTATTGGATGACTTTTGTTTCCACAGGCTTAAGGAATGTGTTTTATAATACATAATCTCTAAGGTAGCAAGGCCCTCCAATTTTTCTTATCTTATTTGAGGAGGAAAATGAAATTTATAGGGAATCTAGAAGAAGACTTGTTTACATATTAAGTATGGAGCTGAGAGTCAAATCCTGGTTCTGCTCCTTTTTTCCATGGACTTCCAGAATGATATGTGGGCAGCTGCAAAATGGTTAAGACTTTTGCCAGTATTTAGAATAGGAATTAAAGTTTCCAGTTGCGTATTCCTTTTCTTTTTTTGCTTTTCTTTTCCCTTTTCCCTTCTCTTTTCTTCTTTGTTTCTGAAATTTGGTGAAGGTAAAAGAAGTCATCTTAATAAGAAAACCTAGGAGAGCTCAGTCCTGAATTGCTTCTTCAAAAGTCCAGTTATTAATGTTGTTGCTTTCTCAGAATTTTCATTGTGCTGGATTTTTTTTTTCTCTTGCTGTGCATCCTTGCTGTTTTCAGTTGCCACTGAAGCATTTTGTTCACGGTTCTAACTTCCATCCTCCAGAAATCTCCCTTCACATTATAATTTTACTGTAGTTAATAACAGCGCATCACTGACATTTCCTTAACAGCAATGTCTTGACTTGTCACATTAAAAAAACAGTGACTCCGTGAAAATCCTGGATGCCTCCTTCTTTCAGTTACAATAAGCATAAACACTGGTCATACACTGAGACATTTTGTATAAATTATTAAACTCCCATGGCTCTTACTTTTCTGTTTTTAGAGCATAGTGTTTGTGAGCTTTGGAACCTGGAAGGGCCTGGAATTTGTTTTTACAGTTGAGATTTAGAAAAAGAGTGCCACTTGCTCACTGTGCCCTCTAGAAGTAAAATAAAACAGTTTGTCTGAGCTGGAAGTGTGTTTCATGTTCCGATATGCACCCTGATATTGAATTTATAATTATATATAATAATGTATATTGCATATACATATGATAATACCATTCTTTTAATACATAATTCTATATGTTTCAGTAAAGAACATTAACCAATTGGCCTAAATGATCTGTAGTCCTGTCCAAAGATGCTGGCATTCTAATTCAATTCTCACTGAAATCAATGGAAATATTTCATTGATTCTGATTTAGTTATTTTAAATGAAAGTGTAATCCTGTCCATGCTCATTTGCAGATGTTTACCCAGACATTTCCTTAACATAGTTTTGTGGAGTCTTAGATTTCCTATGTTTTGATTTTGGGTGTAAATGTTGTATTCTTTGGGTTTGATTAATTTTTTGTGTGTGTCAGAATTGTGGAAGTTCCTTACTAATCTCACCTTCCTAATGATAAACACTGGAAGGAGATCAAAACAGCACTGTATCTTTTGAAATGTATGGCTTGCCTTGATAGCGGCATATCAGAGCATGTCAAGAATATAAAACATTACAACACTGTTCTTTTGCATGTCAAACAGCTTACTATGAAATAAATAGCCAAAAGGAATTTAAATAAAATTCTCCAATGCAGCAGTTAAGACAGAAGGTATTGAGGGGAAGGGAAATCCATTCTGACTGGTAGAATCCTCCTTAATGAAAATTGCTGATTCACATTCAGTAAGCAGACAGCTGCGAAGATTTAAGACATTGAATCTCACCAGTTGTTAATCACTCTTCAGCTGGCACTCATTGCCTGTGGAGTAGATAAAGCTGGCAAAACATGGTATGTGCCTAGGCTTCAGACTGACTTTTTCAAGCAAATCCAGTATTGTCAGTGGTTAGAATGAACATTCAGTACACAGACGACTATACCTTTTAATCTGTTGGAAGAAATCAGCACTAGCAAAAGGGCAGGGCAGATAAGCAGGGCGCAGCAGTGTCTTAAAGTGCTGCGGCAACATCAGTTAAAACTCATTTCTGTATTGGCTTTTTTTAACTGAAAATGGCTGCCTTTAAACTGGAGAGGCTGGGGCTGCAGTCCTGGGACTGGCGGTGTTCTCCTCCTATCCCCGCTCCAGTGCTGGGGGTGCCACTCAAGTACACATTATTTATCACTTCCACCCTTGCTATAAATAGGTTGAAAATCAATTTGGTATGCCAGAAGGGAACTTCTGTGTTCTTTGGCTATTATTTCATTTATTTGGGGCTTAAAATTCAACACAAACATGCCATTGAGACTTTTACTTACTACTTTTTTATTTGATTCCACAGTTCTTAGGGGATTTTTTAGAAGCAGAAGCAAAGAGATAAGGCAAACCCCCACCAAAAAAAAAAGGGGTCATGTTGAGTATTGGGTCTCAAATAAGGGTCAGTCATACACTGAAGAAAAGGTAAGAAGATGGTCAAGTAGTATTTCAAAAGCAAGGGCCAAAATCCACAGCTGTTGCAAACCCATAGTTCATTCAAGTTCTTTCAATGAAGCTGTCTCCTACTAGCTGGTAATGTGTTTCCTTTTACAGCAGACTGACTTCACTTACAGTGTGAGCCTAATGTTTGTGCTAATTAAAAACCTATACTAGGAAATGTCCATGACATTTGTTTTGCATCCTTCCTAAATTCAGTGAGGCTTTAAGTATAGCCCTGTAGTGTAGAAGAATAGAAGATGCACTTTCCAAAGCACCAAACAGGATCTTGAGCCAAAGGTCAGTTTTTTTCAAATGACTTACTCATATCAGAAATATCCAATCCCAAAGAGCAAGCATCAGTGAGTGTAGGGTCATGACAGTGAAATCAAGGCAACAAGCAGGATTCTTTCAAACTCCCATAAGCAGAAATAGAATAACTAAGAAAGGTGTTAAATTGTTCTGTCTTCAAATGGGAGTTTTGGTAGAAGTTTTATTAAAAGAAGTTTACTGTGAGACACTGAAGTTCTGTAGGCACTGAGTCTTCAAGAGCAAGTTGAAGAAAAGATTCCTTTTACAAAGGGGAACATAGGGAGAAGGCTATATTAGAGAGAAATAGAGCATATAGCCTTCCTGACCTGCTCTGCGGTCCTGCTAACATCAGAAGGTCCAAGGATACTTGAAAATGATGGTATAAGCTATAAATATTCTACCTGCTTCCCTGAGTATTCTAAGTATTCTAGTTCCTGTCTCATTTGCTGTTGCTTCAGAAAATAGGAGTCCGTAGCAAACACCAGCCAAAAACCATCTTGAATGAGGAAGGAACAAATTGTAAAAACAAGGACAAAACAGGGGCCTGAATTTTAACAGCCATTGTCTCTGCTTTTTTGTGTCTGTGACTATGACACCTGATCTGCAATTTGGGAACTTTGCTGTGGTGGTGACAACAGTCTGCCCATAACAAGGAAGAGTTCAGAGTTTTTCATATGTTTTTCTCTGCTGAGAGAACTGGCAGCTGGCCACGCTGCTCTCTTACCGTAAAGAGCTAAGGCAGAGAGCTGAAACTATGCCAGTTCCTGTTTTTGTTTTGGGTTGGTTTTTTTTTTTCCCCCCCTGCAAGTGCTGTACTAAGCTCATTTTAAGCTTTGTGTTGTATTAAAAATATGCTGGAGTTATGGAGATTATTCTACACACCTGCTTCTGAGCACCAGATTTCAGTATAGTCATGTTTTGTTTAGAAAGGATCCAAAGCATTTTACAAACTGGGTGGCTGGCCCCAAATCCTCAATCACATGAGCATTTAGTGTGGAACCTGCTCCCTCCGTTCCTTGAGACTTGCTCTGCATTGCACGCTTGCTAGGACAAGCCTTCCTTCAAAGGAATCCCTTCACTCACGCCTAACAAACCTACCTACAGCACAGAGAAAAGCCAGCCACTCTGCAGGCTAGTTCATGAGACTGGAGGTGGGACGGAGAAAGGAGATTAAGCTGGGCTGAGGCTGCTGTTTGTACTGAATGAGAACAAACGTATGTTCACGTAAGATGTGCTTGTACCCTATGAGAAAATGAAATTGTGTTTGAAAGGTGCCATATTCATGCTGCTTGGCTTGCTTCAGAGCAAGGTTTTCAACCATGGAATGATTCAGTACCTTCCTATTATTGTAGGCCAAGTCAAAACCTCTCAGTTTCAGAGGGTTTGCCCTGTTTTTTTATGCTGGTTCTCTGAAAATTACACTGCTCTGCTTTCAAACAGCTGCGTATGCTGATACTAGTTCAGATTTGAGGTAAATACTGAAGTACTGTAGAGGAAAAGATACATTTTGTATATATGCTATATATTGGTCCTTTGTGGAAGCTGTGGCGAGGTAGACAGAGACTTAGTGTTTTGAGGGTCAAATTGCAGGAATAGTTTTTCAGAGCTTTACTGAGAATTACTTCTCCAAGTGCTACTACCTTAAGAATTTTTTAGAATTATTCAGATCTTTGATATAGTACTCTATCAAGGGATTGTAGAAGTGGAAGGTATGAAATAGGGATTTTGAACAGTGTCGCTTCATCTTTCAGATCTAGTTTTTGCAGAGGTTAAATGCCTATAACCAGTCTGCCTGGCGCTGATGTGATTGCTAGCTTTGATAGAGTGGTGTCAGGGGAGAATTATTTTTTTAAAAAAATACTGTAAATAACAACTGGAGCTACAAATAGAGCCAGGCATTGTGATACTCAGTGTTGCACTGTCAAATTCCTATTTGGCTCCACAACCCAAAATCTTAGCAGTTCTGTTTCTGGTGTGGGGACAGCTGTGCCTCACAGTAAATGGTGTGGTGAGTGGGAGATGTCTCAGCTAAACAATAGGACATGGCAATGATGTAAAATCTTGCCTATCGCTAGGATTTAGTGTCAAAATTTTCTACGTCCACCCAGGTTTCACAGGCCTTCCCATCTCAGAAAGAAAGAGGCCTGATAATAACACAATAGGCAGTAGACAACTAGGAAATAGATAGGAAAATTCAGGCTGAAAGGGGCCTCAGCAGGCCATCTAGACAAAGACAGAGAAAACATAGCCTTTCTGGGGAACCACATTCAATCCTTGACTCTCCTCATAGCAAGAAAGTTTTTTCTTATGTCCAGTCTGAGCCCCTCTTGCTTTAGCCTATGTCCATTGCCTCTTGTCTTCCCACTGAACACTGCTGTGAAGAGTCTGGGTCTATCTTCTCGATAACCTCCTCAACCGTATTGGAAAGCTGCTCTTAAGTTCCCCAAACCTTATCTCCTTCAGGCTGACCAAGTCCAATTCCTCCAGCCTCTCGTTATAGGGGGAAGGGCCTCAGCTCCCAACCACCTTTGCTGGACCCCTGCTTAACTCGCTCCTGTTTTGAATGTCTTTCCTATACTTCGAAGCCCCAAACTGGAGCCATTATTGTAGATGAGCTCTAATGAATGGTGAGTAGAGGTGAATAATCACTTCCTTTGATCCACGGGCTCTGCTCCTGTCAGTACAGCCCAGGCTGCTGCTGCTGTCCTCCGCTGCAGCCAGGGCATGCTGCTTGCCCCCGTTCAGCTTGCTAAACCTCCAGGGCCTTTTGGGCAGACCTGCCCCCCAGCCTGCATGTTTCAGGGAGTTCTTCCTTTCCTGATGCAGTACTTCACATTTTTAATGAACAAATTCTGTAAAGTTCCTAAAGCTCGTTCTTTCAGCCCATCTAGATTCCTGTGAATGATAATCCCGCCCTTGAGTGTATCAGCGGGTTTTCCCCTATTTGGTGTCATCTGCAAACCTGATAAGAGCACCCCATCACCTCTCTCGTATCTTGATAAAAATGGTATACAGGACAGATATTAACACAGACCCCTGCAGAACTCCACATGTGGTAGGTCTCCAGGTAGAATATGACCTGTTAATCACCATCTTAGCCTGACCATCCAAACAGGTTTTTATTCATCTAGTTGTCTGCCCATCCAGTCCTTATTGTCCCAACTTGGAAACAAGAATATTGTGGGTGACAGTGTTGAAAGCCTTGCTAAAGTCAAGGTAAATAACATCTACTGTTCTTCCCTTGTCTATCAAACACTTATTAAGTAAAAAAAAAATTGTAATGATTTTACAGAATTACAATTTTATTGTTTGTAATTAGAAATATTTTAATGAATCACTGACAGCTCCTGACAGGCAGGTTTTGGCTATGCTTGTCAGTGGGCGCTGACCAAAGAAAGGGAGAAAGTGGTCAATAAAAAAAAAAACCAAAGGCAGTTATTTCATAGATGATAATTTAAAATATTATGAACCACAGCATGAGTAATACTGGCACAAAGCTCACACTTAGGACTTGATTCAAGAGCATCTAAGAGGCAGGAAGGTCTGTTTTGAGACAAACATTTTTTTTCTCTATCATCTGTAGATAGAAATGCCACTCTTCCATAAAGGAATTCAAGTTCAATGAGCTGAAGAGGAGGATGATGTTGAATCACTGGTGTAAGGATCAGGCCAGTGATTTGGATTCTGGTGCCTTCTTCAAGGACTGATTTAAACAGCTGTTGGATATAATGCAATACTCAGTTTTTGTGAGTTGTCTGATAGATGTTTGAGTTGTACAGTACTGTCAAACTGATATTTCTCTGCAGGAAGCAGAATTTTGACAGACTGTTACTGTCAAAAAGAAAAAGAATAGTTGCCTGGGTGAGACAAAGTTTGAGGATCATATTCTTGGAACTATGCATTTAAATTAAAACTAAACTTTTTTTTTTTTTTTTTTTTTTTTTTTGGTCTAGACCAAAGGCTTTTTGGTCTGGAGCCGAATTTAATTCCTGAAGCTGTCATCCCCTTGGACTTTTCCCAGGGATGGCAAAAAGCAGAACCTTGACAAGAAATTATGATGAGGAATCTGGATCTACAGGAGCTGAGCAACTGCATATTGCCTTGTGAAGCCTGCAGAAGGCTAAGCTGTATAAAGAGAATATAGGCAGAGACTCTTGTGTTTTGACTCATTATGGAAAGATGGCAGGATGGAAATGACAGACCAAAAGGCATTGCCTGACACTCAGGTTGGATTTCCAATGATTTCCAAGATTGACCTTGAGCACTGATATCTCTTCTCTTTTTCTGCACTGAGTTTTGATTGGATAGCAGCTCTGCTTGCATTGTCCAGCCCAAATGCTATGAATAAAAAACAAGCCACCCAGGTCTTATGGCTACTTGTTAATGTTCAGTTCTTATCAGCGAGTTTCTAATTTTTGCCTAGCTTTAATACAATCTTCAGACTAATGTGTAAAGCCCTCTGGCTATTCTTTTCTCTGGTAACTATTTCACAGTTCTTATAATATGCAACTATGAAACAGAGAACCCTTGTAAGTCCTATCAGCGACTAATCAACTTATATGCAACAACAAGCCATAGTTGTTGCAATTCCATAGCAAAATACCTTCAAAATCTTTGTTTTAATAAGCGCACAGAAATCAGTTTGTGTTCAGGATGTATAAGCGTAAATTCATTTAGTAATAACAGTTATATAGGAAATGGAGGACAGCTTAATTATTTCAAAATTCAGAATGTTGTTAAATAGAGGAAAAGGAAAGTTCCCTCCTCTCTTTGGAGTTTTTATGAGGTGGGAGGACAACGGTGTAAATGCAGATTTGATTTTACACAGACTTTCTAGTCAAGTGCTTTATGTTAAACTGAATTGCATTTAATAACTTCAGGTATATAAAGGAATTTAAAATTTAAATGAGAAATTAATTTAGCAGGCTTTTGCCACCAGAAGCCATAAAAAGTGCAAAAGCTAATGGCATGAAAAACAAAGGTCTTCACATCCTGATTAAACCAAATCCTCTCCCAGTCTGTTTCCTGTTCTCTATGGGGCTTCGTCACTTTTACCATGACCTGCCAAGGTTACTTTCTTTGTTCTTTATTACCCTTTGTGATAAAAGTATTGCACTATTCTTGCCTATACAATGCTTCTGTGATTGTTTGGTGCACAAGGAATGGAGAATTAAGGTTTCAGTCTTAACAGTTGCAGATAGTGACGCCTGGCATTGTTACCAAAAGAAATTGGCTGATGTGCTATTACTACCTTTAGTGATCATGCATGTTAATGTCCTAATCTGTTCTAAAAATCTTTAGAAAGAGGGGTGTGTTGAATCATTTACCACTGTAAATCTCAAAATACGAAGACTTGCTCTGCGCTTCCTGATCCCAGTTTGAGTGGGATGACTTTTTTTGCTCTGCATCCAGTTTGATGGCAAACTGTAACCAGTGTATAATAATAGCAGGTTTTACACCATTCTCTCCTCATCCCATTGCAATGCATTGATAATATGATCTACTTCTACTTCTTCCACTATTGCTTATTTTCAAGTCCTGATTTAGTTGTTCACTGAATTCTGTTAGAGAGGAATTAAAATCCAAAATATCCAAAGCAAACTATAGTGGACTCATACCACAGGTGGTCAGGAATCATGAATAAAAACACCCATAAGAATAGGATTGTTAACAGCAGGCTAAGCACATTGGATAATTCAAACTTTTTTTTTTTTTAATCAACATGTTCTTGAGGAGGTTCTGCTTGACTGCAAAAGCAGGGAGATTAGCCTTCGTGGTAAGAGAAGGACTTATTTGACTATGTGAATTTCTTTATTGGCATTCTTACATGAAGGAAGACTGGATAACATAAGTAACCAGTGGTAAAAATGTATTCTGAGCCAGCTGCTTCTTGCTTTTCTGCTGTAATTCATTAAATAATGTAATGCATAAATGCAAAAATCTGAAGGCATCTGCTTTATATTTTAAGAATGAAAAGTTTCCAAACTCTGTTCAGAAAGTGGTGGAAACTAAGAGTACTTTTATGAAGTAATAGCTTTTATGGAGCACTTTCTGTCAAAGAATTTACAGTTTCCCAAAAGAAATTGAGTCAGGGAAATGAAGCATGTCAGAATCCTCAAACATTGAATGACAAATACAAAGCTACTATTAGCATGTAATAGATGAGAGTAGGACTGCAGGTGATTATAAATACATTAATAAGAATGTTAAAATGATCTTTTAACTATTACACTGGACTATTCAACCATTTTTTATTAATGCTTTATAAACCAGGAATGAAATGGATCCTTCTTTACTAGTTCTTCAAGGTATCCCAGTTCTTTAAAGTATCCTTGGATTTCTGAAGTGCCTATCACTGCTATTGGCAATCCTTTCAGCTGCCTGAGAGAAGATCTGAATGCTGCTGCGGGTTCATGTGCCAGAACCACATGTGTTGGGAGATAGCTTAGAATAAAGGGTTCTGTGTTTGTGCTTTTGAAAGCCATTCCAAATTAGTTTCTGATACAGTGATGAATGAACACAATGCATTTTTCTGCATTAAAAAAATCAGTTGTCAGTTTTTCATGATCTTATATAAGAAGCATATAGAGGCAGGTACAAAATACAGTGTATTAAGTGTTTCCACAAGATGACGGTGACAGAAACAGGAAGATTACTTTTCTTATTGGATCAAAGCGTCCTCAGTGCCTGCAGATACTTGACCCAAAAGAAAGGATTTGAGATTACTTTCCTACCCACTCTCCCCTCCAAGGTTTGCATATCCTTAACTGTGTTTTTTTGATGTTGCAATAATGTTCTCTGCCACATTTCTTTCTAGAGGGCATTGCTCTATCTCTTTAGTTTTATTTGAGATTCTTGCAGTTCTCCATGACAGAAAGTCTTTATTTCGTACTGGTTGTACAGCATGTTGCACAGTGTCATCTGATCTGCAAGGAGGATTCCTAGGCACACAGTAATATGAATAAGGATAAAGAACTGGGAATAATGCTGTCCAAATTGAACAAAGCTAGCTGCCACTGCCCAGTTGCTGGTGTCTTTGCTGCTATCCTGGGATAAGACCTGAGGACTCAAGCTCAGCAAACAGATGATAGAAGGCAGCAGGCATTAGTTCACGAAGGCATGAAGTCAGCAGCACACACAACCAGGATGATTGCTGCTTATAATTGCAAACAGATCTTTGAAAGGTTATTTCCAGGCCTTCAGAATAGGAAGGAGATATGGGGTTGTTCAGCCTGGAGAAGAAGAGGCTGAGGGGAGACCTTATCGCTCCCTACAACTGCCTGACAGGAGGGGGAAACTGGGAGGGGTCAGTCTCTGCTCCCAGGTAATGGGCGATAGGATGAGAGGGAACAGCCTCAAGTTGTGCCAGGGGAGGTTTAGGTTGGACATTAGGAAAAAATTTCTTCCCCGAAAGGGTTGTCAAGCACTGGAAGGAGCTGCCCGGGGAAGGGGTCAAGTCCCCATCCCTGGAGTGATTTAAAAGCTGGGCAGACGAGGTGCTTAGGGCCATGGTTTAGTGGTGGGATGGCAGGGCTAGGGGAACAGTTGGGCTTGGTGAGCTTAAAGGGCTTTTCCAACCTAAATGACTCTGTGATTCTATTCTACGATTCTATATGCTAGGATGACTGGTGTGCCAGATGATTGTTCCAAGCACATACTGGGGCAGCACTGAAAGTACTGCTGGCATAAATAATTTCTTCCCACCATACCTCTGTATCACCTCACCTTCCTCATACTGCTCTGTTCTTTCACACAAGATATTACTGCACCTAAGTCAGAACAAGTTAGGAGAGAGAAGTACCTTTGCTCTAGAATGGAAAAGACAGATTTGTTCTACAAGCTTTGTCACCTGGAAAAAATTGCAGTTTTCTTTGATAACAAATAATACATAGAGCAACAGAAAATCTGCTAGCCATGGCAGAGACTGTAAGTTATTGCCAACATGGGCAGTTTATCAGTGACAAGTTACAAAGAGAATTAAACACAACTACCATGGCCCACCACATATGAACTCAAAACTTGGTAGACATCTAAAACCCACCTAATTCATAAAGATTGAAAGCAATGTATTAAAAACAGCAACAATAAAAAATTATTCATTCTAGGCCTTATTCTAATGCAGGGCACAAGAGAGAATGAACCAGGTGCAAACAACTCAGGGGTATCACTTCTGTATTTTGTATAAATATTTCACAGTGCTTGTCAATGCATCATTTTATGTCATTAGAGCTATGCTTTCTTTGCATATAATGAAGAGTTATGGATATCGAATAACATGTTTGTGGAAAGGAAGCTTATGAAATGAGAAGAGCAAAAGACATTTTTCATTAAGAAATCCATTCCTAAAGAGCATACTTAACTCAGGGGATGGGAACCTTTATTTCACAAAGCACTTGCTCATGGAAGTGAAGTACAGCTTCTGTAAAGTGCTAGGAAACCTGCACCAGGATTAAGGTAGAGCATCCAAAACCTTGACTGATAACAAAAATGTAAACATATAAATATTTTGAATATGAGTTGTGCTTCACAGCAAACATGCACTGAATGCTATTTGTTGTTCTCAGGTGCAAATTCTTCTTTAGTTGTAACTGTTCCATAACAGTTACGACTGGAACAGAGAGTACTGGGAAATGTAGGTCACGACCGTAAGGGATATCTCATCAAACATGAGAGGATCCAAGCTTAGAGGGAGTGGGAGTAAAGTAGTAAAGATGTCACAGTGAAAGAATTTTGGAGGAATGTGTTGGGGACATTGATCCCTATTTCCATTTGTCCTTGCTGATGCTCCCTACAGGTGGTAGGAGCCTAATTTGCCTTTACCCATTGCCATCTATCCAACCAGCCTGAAGCCTCTAATTGTTATTTCAGTGTACACATATTTGCACATATTGTTCTACTTATCTGTTGTTGCTATGATAATGCTTTTAAATAACATTTCAGTAAGGGGGTGCCTCTAATTGCTTGCTGTGGAAGAAGGAGCCTCTGATACAGAGGAAGGGAAATGATGCGTGTACTGGGATGAAAAGCTGCAGTAGCATCGCTTTTTGGTGCTTTGGTCAGTAAGGTTATTTAAAGCCCTAGGAAGAAACTTCTTAAACCTGAAGTCCAGCACTGGCAAGGGTACTACTGTGAATTTCTTGACTCTGCCTTGCAGCCAGTAGAAGAGTTGTCTGATTAAGAGCAGTCTGTGTTTAAAACATAGCTTTGGTATCAGAATGTAGATGCTGCATTAGACCCATTTATACTGAGTCACTAGGCAGTTGTTTAAGTTGGGAAGAACTGGAAATTAATACTTACTTTGGCTTTATCCGGAGGTATAATGTATTTAATTCTTTCCCAGACCTGACCAGGCAGTCAGTAATTACACTAATAGTGTTATCTCTGTTATTAAAGAATGTCTCATCTAAGTAATATTATTAATTTGTATGCATCTGGTATAATTTGTGCTTTCAGGACTTTTTATGATCATATATGCAGTTTTGTGTTTCCTTGGATTCTTCCTGACTCCTTAGACATAGTGTCTGCCTTGGTAGGCAAAATGCCATTTTTATCTCTAGGCTTAAATTGTTTCATTGTTTTTTAGCAACAATGGCAAGTTATAATTCTAACCAATAAGGTGAGTCTGTCCAGTCCTGAACCTCCCACTGCTCCCTGCTAGCAAGAGTGAGGCTGTTGTGGCTGTAAAGTATCACAGGGCATCACACGGTGTGCCCAATAGTCCACTTCAGGCATATAAGCAAGCAGTGGTTTTCCTATGATCTATTCCAAGCTTTCTTGGAATCTTCATGTTTTTGAGATTTTTTTTTTAATAAAGGAGCCATTATGATAGACAGCTTGTTATTAAACTATGATTAAGGTATTAAACTAGCTACAAAAAGCTATTTCCCTTTCACTTGAGTTTTCATGGATTTTCATGTCTTGCCAATTTGTGACATCTCTTGGTTTAATGATGATACTTATCATGAAGTTGTCACCTTTTGTCCAAGAGTTTTTCCTTTGTACCTATCCAAGATTTTTGAGAGCATTTGCTGAAATGTGAGATTGAAATTCAAATTACTTCAATGCCTTTTATAGCCCCTGTAAGTATTAATTATGTTTCTTAACTGTCCTTTTCAGTACTTAGGCATTTCATAGATTGGGAAATAGTTATTTCAAAAAGTATGTCTTGTTTATACTATACAGTTTGTTGAAAGAAACTTTTCCATCTCTCTTCATAGGAATTTAATTTTTATTGAAGACATTAAACCCAGTACTTTTTGATTGCAAAAGCTACACCTAGACATTTTGGTTCTGAAATGCTATCACCAAGTCTTACGGGAATTACAGACCATGCTTCTCACCTGCCCATTCTCCCATAGGGGCTGCTACCCTTCGGGTACTGGGAGACGCTGTCACATGTAATCCCAATGCCCTTTCTTTTAAGTTGATTACTATAAACAATGCTTGTATCCATTAAAAAATCCTCTTACTCCATCCTGTTCCTCTACATGAGTGAAGCTATGTAGTCAAGATGCTTTGATACATCTCCATTTCCATGGCAGCCAGCATGCTGTCTTGGTTTTTATTTACATATTACTTTTAGAAAAGTGTGTTACAGCTGAGCAAATACTTTCCAAGGTCAACTTCTACAATCAGACTAGTAACATTTTCTCCCTGAAGACTGTGATTTGAGTCTATTCAACATTGTTCTACAAATTTATTCCTAGTAGAAATTGTTTCTTCTAGTAAATCTCATGTTTTCCAACTGAAAGAATGCACAAACATTTGGTCTCAACAGTGAAATTCTCTTGCTTTCTGGGATTTCATGTCTGTGAGGAGTTGTGCTAGTAAATAAGACTGTTCATGCAGATTCAAGTAGTTCTTTTCAGAGACCTCAGCTGGTCTCAAGGGCCATCAGTGCCTCCTCTAAGTCTGCTACAGGAGCAAAGATTAAGGCATCAAGGTTATGCCTCCCAGAGACCAAAGAGCTAGATCAGGATTTTACTGAAGACAATTATCTAACTCAGTCTTCAGCAGAGCAGGGATCTTCTCAAATATCACCCAGAAAGGAAGTAAAAACAAATCAGGAAAAACGAAATATCAAAATATAGATCACTAAAAACGAATTCCCACGGGAAGGGGAAGAATCCAAGATCTTATTAAAATTTCTGATTCTGAGTTAAACATTTAACATAGAACATAATTAAACAATTAAACATAGAATTATATATCTAATTGTTGAACAATGAAGTAGGGTTTTGGCGATATGCACATTTATTTATTGTATGCATAATAAGGCACCTTGACTTAAGCAATATATGTAGATATTGGCTGCTTCTTTTGTTGCAAGCGTTGGTCTTGCGAACATTCAAGTTTCCTATCCCATTCCTGGAAAATTTAAATTTATGCATCTGACAACAAAAACGTTTATATGGTGGGAATGTCTGAGTATCTAATAGTCCCTATCCTCAATATTCTGCTAGTTTTAGATCCATGAAAATGAACAAGCGTACTTCTAATTAAAAAGCTTTTATGGATGAACACAACTTTTCATACTGCTGTAGGAAAGAAATACATTTTTCAAGGCAGTATGCCTGCTTGTCATCTTTTCTGTGCTCTTGGATGGACCTAAAGGAGCAAATCACAAACCCTGTAACATGTACCAATGTTGATCTGAGAACAGTGTGTTACAATATTTTCTTACTATTTTTTCACACTAGTAGCATGATTTCACAGCTCCTGCTGTTATCTGGGTGTTCTACCTGACAAAGTAGCAAATCTATTTTTTATTGAAAATAAATTATAGCAAGGGAGCAAAAGTATCACTAGCAGGAAGTTTTGGATTTGTTTGTTCCAAAACTAAATATCTCAAATGAAACCTGCTGGATTGTGAAAAACCAGTTAGAACTTTAAATTCAGTACCTCAGACACTCCTCGTCTATTCCATACCATATGGCTATTCCATAGCCAAGGGCTATTCCATACCATAGGGTGTCATGCCCAGTATAGAAACTAGGGGGGAGTTCGCCGGGTGTATTGATCACTGCTTGGGGATGGGCTGCGCATCAGTCAGTGGGTGGTGAGCAGTTGCATCACTTGTCTCTCCTGGGTTTTGTTTCTCTTTTGTTGCTTTCTTTTTCATTACAATTTATTCTTATTCTTATTCCTATTCTTATTTTATTTTATTTTATTTCAATTATTAAACTGTTCTTATCTCAACCCATGAGTTTTCTTACTTTTGCTCTTCCAATTCTCTCCTCCACCCACTGGGGAGGGCGGGGTGAGTGAGCGGCTGGGTGGTGCATAGTTGCTGACTGGGGCTAAACCATGATACTCATAGAATCAACCGTAGAATCATAGAATCCCAGGTTGGAAAGGGCCTCAAGGATCATCTGGTCCAACCTTTCTAGTCAAGAGCACAGTCTAGACAAGATGGCCCAGCACCCTGTCCAGCTGGGTCTTCAAAGTGTCCAATGTGGTGGAGTCAACCACTTCCCTGGGGAGATTATTCCTGTTCTCATGGTGAACAATTTTCCTCTCATGTCCAACAGAATTTTCTCAGGATTAACTTGTACCCATTACCCCTCGTCTTTTCCATTTGACTCCTTGCAGAAAGGGAGTCTCCATCTTCTTTGTAGCCACCCTTTAAACACTGGTACATGGTGATGAGATCACCTCCAAACCTCCTTTTCTCCTGGTAGTAGGAACCTGTAGCACTAATATTAATCTGACAGGAGCAATGTTACGCAGTGTGTATTTATATTCACAGCTAAAGAGAAGTCAGACTTTAAAATACTGTTATTGTAATTACTAATTTTTTCACCCATCCTTCTTCAATTCTGATCCCTCTCACTACCTGCTTTCTCTTTGAGCTATAGCTGAAAAATGGTGGCAGATACTGTTTGAGGCATTTCAGAATAGTGGTTCTCATAGGCTTTGAAAATATTCTGTCCAGAATTTAGGAGGGCTGTGCACTAGCACCTTCATTTATACTTCTTGGGAGAAGCAGGAGTTTAGAAAAAATTGGTACCTTATGAGAACTCCTCAGCTAAATTCCTGGCCAACATGAAGAGAAAGAAAAGCGAGATGTCATTAAGAATCAGAATATGGAGACTCTCATCTGCAATGATTTGTGATAGAAAAGACCCAACCCATATCTGTGAATTCACACCAGAGACTTCAACACAGTGTGCTCACATCCCACATAAGCACTCTAATATCATATCTGCAGTTTGCAAGTTGTTATCTGTCTTTCACTATGAGAATTTAGATAAACATTCATTGTGAAATGAAATATCCACAATTTTCACTGGAGCAGAGAGACTACCTTTAGATATAAATACACTATACTTAAGGCCATGTGCAAGACCCTGATTCAACTCATAGTGTAAATTGAAGTCGAATCTTTTTTCTTTAAAACAAATGACCCAAATTCCATGGCATTCCTTGGGAATGCCCCCTTTCCCTCCCACCCCATTCACCATGAAAAATATTAAAATATTAAAAATTAAAATATTAAAGTTTCAGCTTCATCCTGTTTTGAAGAAGGAAAATGTTTAGGATCAGGGGAAAAGTAATGGACGTGGAGCCAGGGTAGGAGGGACATGGTTTAGTGGTGGGATGGCAGTTGGATTTGATGACCTTAAAGGTGTTTTCCAACCTAAACGATTCTATGATGATGAAGACTTGACCCTACCAGGTGATCTCTATTTAGCTATAACTTCCATGTCTCCAAGTGCCCCACTCCAGAAAGGAAATAACGATTTTATTCATTTACTTATCGTTCAGGAAGCTGTGGGGACTTGAACCCAGGTGCCCTGAGTCTCAGAACATCCTTCCTCTCCAGAAACAGTAGTTCAAATGTGGCACCAAAGACAGGGAAGGAAGCAAAATTCCATCTTCTTCTTTAAAAAAATAGGTGGGCTTCCCTCTGTCGTACTGTGTGTTTCTCGTCTTGCTGAGAGTGAATTAGCTTTTGTGTGTTGGTTTTTCTTTGCTTCCTCATATTACAACTGGAAATCCTGGAAAGGCTGACCTAAGTCTGTAAAGAAAGAATGGATAAACATGTGGTTTTACTTTTAACAGATATGAGAAGTTTCACTATGTCATGGGATGCTGATAGCCTGTCAGTGGAAAATGCTTGCTTTGACAGTCTGGATATGATTTATCTTCATATGCAACCTGGCACGAATTTCCAAAACACTCTTATTTTATGATAACACATTTTTTATTTTACTTCCTTCCATTGTTACATAGAAAACATCACCTGATGAGTGGCTACAAATACAGCATCAGAAGTTCTCAGAAAGAACTTTTACTATGCACAAGTGAAAAAAAAAGGTTTATGAATTGCCACATGTTGGAAATACTCATTTTACATAGGTTCATATTAATCAAATAAATTGCAGTGAAACCACAAACTATGCATTGTTCACATCTGCCATGAAGCGTGCATTTACTAGTGGTGTTTGGGATCAGAAATCACCAAGTGTTCTTTCAGTTTCTTGCTTGGATGGCTGGGGAGTTTTGAACAAGAGAATAATAGATTTGAATCACAGAATCACAGAATGGCAAGGGTTGGAAGGGACTTTGGGAGATCATCTAGTCCAACTCCCCTGCTAAAGCAGGTTCTCCTGGAGCATGTTACACAGGACTTCATCCAGGTGGGCTTTGAATATCTCCAGAGAAGGAGACTCCACAACCCCCCTTGGCAGCCTGTTCAAGTGCTCCGTCACCCTCAAAGTAAGGAAGTTTTTCCTCATATTCAACTGAAACCTCCTATGTTTCAGTTTGTGCCCGTTGCCCCTTGTCCTGGCGCTGGGCACCACTGAGAAGAGTCTGGCTTCGTCCTCGTGACTTCCACCCTTAAGATATTTGTATGTGTTGATAAGGTCCCCTCTCAGTCTTCTCTTCTTCAGGCTGAACAAGCCCAACTCTCTCAGCCTTTCCTCGTAGGGGAGGTGCTCCAGTCCCTTTATCATCCTTGTTGCTCTCCTCTGGACTCTTTCTAGGAGTTCCTCATCTTTCTTGAACTGGGGAGCCCAGAACTGGACACAGTACTCCAGGTGGGGTCTCACCAGGGCAGAGTAGAGGGGGAGGAGAACCTCCTTCAACCTGCTGGCCACAATCCTCTTAATGCTCCCCAGGATACCATTGGCCTTCTTGGCAACAAGGGCACATTGCTGGCTCATGGTCAGCTTTTCATCCACCAGCACTCCCAGGTCCCTCTTGGCAATAGCTGCTTTCCAGCAGGTCAGCCCCCAGCCTGTACTGGTGCATGGGGTTCGACCTCCCCAGCTGCAGCACTCAACACTGGCCCTTGTTGAACTTCATCAGGTTCCTCTCCTCCCAACTCTCCAGCCCGTCCAGGTCCCGCTGAACGGCAGTGCAGCCTTCTGGCGTATCAGCCAGTCCTCCCAGTTTTGTGTCATCAGTGAACTTGCTGATGGTACACTCTGTCCCCTCGTCCAGGTCATTGATGAACAAGTTGAACAAGACTGGGCCGAGTACTGAGCCCTGGGGAACTCTGCTAGCTACCAGCCTCCAATTGGACTCTGCCCCGCCGATCAGAACCCTCTGAGCCCTGCCATTCAGCCAGTTCCCAATCCACCTCACTGTCCACTCATCTAACCCACACTTCTTGAGCTTCCCTGTGAGGATGTTATGAGAGACAGTATCAAAGAATTAATTAATTCAGTTTAAATTAATTAAGAGAACACTACTATATTTTTAAAACCCTAAACAACCAAATACCTGAATTGTCAGCATTTTAATTGCCACAAGGATGATTATGGTGACCCAGAAACTTTAAACTTCTGAGGATGGAGCATTAGGGTATTCTTAAAAAACACTTCCCATTTGCTGTGTGGTGGTAGTTGCTTCAGAACTGCAGAAAAAAGTCCTCAGAAAACAACAACAAAAAAAAACCCAACAAAAAAGAGTATAAATGAGTATGTATAAATGGCTTTCTAATGAAATTAAGTAATGCCTCATCCATCCTGAGTTCTTGGGTGTGACAGAAAACTTTTCCCACATTTGCAGCACTCAAAACTTTTTTTGCGTATCTTACTTTTATCAGCCAAGCATAAAAGTTGGGATGACACAAGAAAATAAAATGTACAAGCAGCCTGGAAGCCGGGCATTCTCTACACCAACAGTTTTGACAATTTGACTGAAATGGACTGCAGAACCAGTATATATCGCTATCTTAGCACAGGGAGTTGGTTTTGGCAGCAGCCTTTTGACTGTGTGATGACATTCTGCTCTTGGATAGGAAAAACCATACGGAATCAGTAGGTCAACTGGTCACATTTCTGTTAAGAGGAAGGTTATAGAAATATTCCTGTTACAGAGTTTCTACTGGACACCTCTGTAATAAGGCAACAAAGCCAGCTTTACAGTTAATAGATAAAAAGTGCTGAGAAAACAATAGCAGCTCTAGCATCTGACTGTGATAAATTAAAAGAAATACAATGTCCAATCTCTGAGTCCTATCTCAAGCAAAATTCTTTTTGAAGCCATGGGCATTGGTGTTTGGTAAAAGTGGATAATTGTAATGCCAGATCCAATAGCACTTGTTGTATTATCTCCTACATTAAGTCCCTGACAAATATTTAATGGGATTAAATCTGTCTTCTGCTCTAGATTTATATAGCGCTGTGAGGGCATAAACTTTGTTAAAGCTCCATGTAATAGATATTTGAATAGATATTTGAATCCTGACTGGAAAATCTCATTTTAAAACATCACATCAGTTTTCCATTCTCTATTTTATTCCTATTCAATCATCACTTCCCAAAATACTTTTATTCACTTCCCTTAGCTTCAGCAACTTCTAAGGTTTCAGCAACTCCACACTCACATTCAAATCCCACGCTTTATACAGATTTTTACAGAAATTATTCTATGCCTGGCAAGGAGCTCTACTTCCTCAATAATTGTTAAAATCAAGGAGACTTGACATATTCAGTGCAAAAGGGGGACTCTTTCATACAGGCTTACATTCATATAACAACTCCTCTCTATGTATGAGTTTATGTATGAGTAAGTATACACACAGATTTTCCTGTAAAAACAGAAATAGGAAGGAAAACGTATCTCCACTTATTTTCTACTTTAGTCAGCAAAATGCAGTATTCATTTATGAAAAGACATCTATTTCCCTTCTCTTTATTTTGTTCTACAAAATTAATACATGCATCTATTATGATTCTCGTCTAATTGCAACCAGGCAAGGCGTCTTCTCTCCCTTAGGCCATTCTGTAACTGAATGTAGTATGCAGGGTACAATACAATTGCAAGGCGTTTTGCAAACAGATGTTAACCTCTCCTGAAGCCCATGCTTCAAGCCAAAAGAAACAAATGAGCTTGGATGTAAATATTCAACAGATGCTTTAGAACTTGGGGGCTAAATTCAGAGTTGTGCACTATTTGAGCAAACATGCATGGTAAAATCAATGCATAATGAATTGATTTAGTGACTCAACACTTAAGTGCTGATTTGAACAGCCCACAGTTATGTAGATTTTTTGCTACCAGCTGTGGCCGTAAATGAAATTAGTTTGGCACATTTTAATAGATGTTATTTATAATCAGGTCAGGTGCTGTACTGTGCACTCATCTTCTGTAAACCGTTAATAACCTCTGCACTGTTTGCACTTCTGAACTAAAGGAGAGGCTAAGTTTTTCTTTCTTTCACACAGCCCTCTCTCAGCTCCTTTTTAGTATCTTCTTATTGTCATGCTTACCTGTAGGTAAATTCTTGCTGGTACTCTCTCACTGGATGGAACTTATGCCATCCCTGTAGACAGTATAAACACAGTAGAAACTTCAGTGATTACACTGAAACATGCCATATAGGAAACCACTATATAACTACCATATAATCAATCGCCATAACTGCATATATCAACAGATGAATGTGACATTGCTGTATTTTTCCATAGTTCACAGCATCTTTTTTTCTAATTTAAATGCAGAGTGTAAGCTTCAAATGCACTGGGCTTCACCGCATTTGTAATAATGCTGTCAAACCACCCTCTAAACTATTTTATGAACCATATTTTAATCTGTTGATGTTTCCTTAACTAAGGCAATATTATTGCTGCCTGAAACAGAGGTGTTACATTAGCTGAGCATCTTTGCGATGTATAAATTATGGCATCTGTCTTGTAAATAGAAGTTTGCATTTTGAATTGATGAATGAATTTGTGTGGATTTAATTTAAATGGATGATTGGAATTTTTTTGACAATTAATATCTAGCTTTCTAGGAAATTTCCATTCTGTTGAATTACATTTTTTAAAGCAGATTACATTACTAATGTTAGTGTGTATCGATTCATAAAATTAGCATTTCCAGTCACAATGGAGCCCTTGAAAACATCAACTAAAAAAACATAGATTGTTTAATATTTACTGCTTTGTTGAAATTCTAAGAAAGGCTGTTTAGGTGAAAATATTTTTTACCTTGCTGTATCAAACTGCACAATGCAGCAAATTCTTTTGCTGTGATTGTATATGCCAGTGGTGAGATAGATCCAATTACTCATACGTATCATAGATACAAAATGTAATGACTTTCAGAATCTTGCATTTTTTCCCAACTAACACTCGTAAACAGTACATACTCCCACCCTAGGACATTCACTGCTTGCAGCAGGTAGAAGAACTATTCTGCAAAAAGTCAAGGTTTCATGCTTTTAAAAAAGTGTAAGAGCTCTTATATAGATGATTTTAAAATAAGAATTAAGAGCTAATTGAAAATGCACTTGCAATTGCTATGGACATAGTGATTCATCCATACAGCATATATTGAGGGTGAAGGGTAAGGCCAGATTTTAAACTCTAACAGAACTGAGAAACTACACTTTGGCCTACTAGTTGAAAGGCAGTTTATAAAGGCAGTTGCTGCCTGCAGAGCAACAATTGCAGCCTGAAGTCAAGCGAAAAGACTGATAGTGTATTATTTCAATACTGATGTAAGTGTACCTATGTCTTGAAGCAACTACTGCATGACAAGATCACTGACTCTTTTGGGGATCAACAGCTTCAGGGTCTGAAGCCACAAGACCACAACGCTGTATTAAAAACAAGCTGTTTCATTACAGTAAAGATCAGTGTTGTTTTGTGAGGGTTTGGAGATTTTAAGATACTGAAGATAAACAGAGGCAGCAGAAGTAACTTAGACCCTTAGACTTTAATCAGTCTTAAATGTGCTCTGGAGGTACCTAAACAGATGTGGTTGTTAAGCTGTCTGTATCAACAGTTCTGCTCAGTAGTTAAAATACTCCCAGGGAGCTACTTCAGAATTAATTGATGTGGTGTCCCTCCTAATAATAGACGAGAGCTGGAAAACAGTAGCAAATGTGAGTTCTTTCCTGAGGTGCTAGAAGGAGACAGCTCGTTAGTTCCCTGCTCTCAGGCTTTAGGAATGGCTTTAGGCTGCCCATGTCTCCATGCCAGCTCAAGCTCTAACCCAGGCTCTGTGGTGCAGGTAGCCTTGGGCTCTCGGCCTGCTCAGCACAGACCTTCCCAAGTGTTTCAGTGGTTACTGCTAAAGAAACACAGTGGCAATTATTTGTCAGCAAGAAGCTCCAGAGCACAGCATATAGATGCAAGAAACATAATTTTGTGGTTGTGTCTGAATGGGAAATGAACAACGATGGTGCAGCCAGTAAACTCCCTTCCCAGAAGGACGGGTTCATGCCTCAGTGATCTGGTAGGATTTCAGGCCTGAAGCTCCTGATTCTTATCTGGGGAAAACTTTCAAAACGTCCAAGCTTCTGGAGAAAACCCCAATGGACTGTGCTGGAATTTCCTTGTGTTGTCCTAACACTTGTATCTTATTCTTTTCTCTGGCATGGGGATTTCACCCCTTCCTGCTCTCTACCCCTCAATATTATTGCTGTTGCTTATTGTTCGTAGGTGTTGTCATTTGTACAGTGCAAATGCTGTATTTCCTGTTTTCACTATAGCTTTTTGCCTTTCTTAGAGGTAATGCTTAGAAAATCAGTACAATATTGCAAATCAACTATTGCTTTACTTCATTATTACTAAACTAGAAAACCAAAACATTGGAAAAATGGGAGGACTAGATTAATTAATTGTTCCCTCAGGTTTTTTCCCCCCTTTTTTCTTTATTCTTAATTTAATTTTTTAATCTAAACTTGGGTTAATTTTGTAAAGTATTTTAGTAAATGCTATTGACTGTAGTTTTATTCTATTGGTATCCTGCATGGAAAACATGTTTGTTACTTTGACTGCCAGGGAGACATTTTTGCAGCTATGCCATTAAAAGTTCTGTCAGCTTCCTGTGCCATGATGCTGTTTTCCTCCCACAGCACAACAGACTTTTCTGCTCGTGCCCATATCACAGAAATACAGACAGTAATGGGAGTCTTCATGGATGTTTCCTCATCCTACTGAAGTAATTTATGCGACAGTGCTTTTCCACCTTTGTAATGCTTCCCTTTCAAGTCCTTGCCACTTCTCTCTTGAATCATTTTCTTCATTGGCCAAGCGAAAAAGCTCGGGTGCAGGGAGGTGGTTGTCCCACTCAGCACTGCGCTGGTGTGGCCCCACCTTGAGTACTGGTGCAGCTTTGGGTGCCTCAGTATAAGGACATCAGACTATGAGAGTGTGTTCCAAGGATGGAGACCAAAATGGTGAAAGGCCTCGAGGGCAAGGCTTAGGAGGAGCGGCTGAGGTCACTTGGCTTGTTCAGCTCGCAGAAGAGAAGGCTGAGGGGGGCCCCATCACAGTCTTCCTCAAGGGGAGGTGCTGATCTCCTCTCTCTGGTGACCAGCGATAGGACATGAGGAAATGGAGTGAAGCTGCATCCGGGGAAGTTCAGGCTGGACATCAGGAAAAGGTTCTTCACTGAGACGTGCTTGGTCCCTGGAACGGGCTTCCCAGGGAGGTGGTCATGGCACCAAGCCTGTCAGAGCTCAAGGAGCGTCTGGACAATGCTCTTAGTCATATGGTTTAGGTGGTCCTGTGAGGAGCAGGGAGTTGGACTTGATGATCCTTATGGGTCCCATCCAACTTGAATATTCTATGATTCTATGAAATGGCTTTGTGTGCCACTGGTGGCTCTGGATCACATTTTCAGAACCACGCTTCCATGCAGCTGATTTTACCATGCCCAAACCTGCTTCCACACCATTCTCCTCAGCCTCAATCCCCACATGGGTGATTACACATTGTAAAGTTAAGTGGCTATAGAAATGATGGCATTAGGATTTGAGTCGGTGCAGCTGTTGCCAAGCACCAAGACTTTAACAGCTTCATAGGTGTGGCAGTCAGAGTGTGATGGATTACAGTGCCACACATCACCTCTCAACACCCTCCCTGACTTAGAGTGCATTCTTAGCAGTTAGATGGTAGCCTCTGAGCAGGTCATTTGCCAGCCTGATTGCCCTCTAACCATTTAACCTGTTTGACTAAGTCAGTGGTGCCAAGTGGCAGTGAGTTGAGCTGAGAAAGCTGCTAGATGTTTTCTGCATTGGGTATTCTACAAGAAGACCCTCCTCAAAAACAGCACTGCTGTATGGTTGACTCATGTTCTTTTTGCTTGACAGCACCTGTTGACACTTACGTATGTGAATGATTCAACTGAATGCGTTCTCCTCCCTCTCACTTACCACTGCATTGAAATTGGACATTCTGCATATGAAAATTACAGGTTACTGTGAGCTGTGTTCAAAAGGGTGATTCACAGAACAGTGTAACAGGCAACTGTTGCAGGCATCTAGTGATTACTTCATCCCTTGCTGTTGTTTCAGCAGCAAAAAGAAGTTTTATCTAGGATGAGTGTCTGACCCTTCACATCATAGATTTTTTTTTTATCCTTTACTTCATATTTGTCCATGATCAATCCTTTTCTGGTTGTTTTTGAATCCTTAAATGCATGAGAGTAAGAAATAGTTTTGCACCAGATGCTGGCAGTCACTTTTCTCTTATTTCCTTTGATGTCCTTGGGCCAGAGATCAGTGTACTGAGCCACGTGGGCAGACAGCTTTGTATCACGCTGTGGAAAGTCAGAAGATAATATCACCTAGGAATGGGGTCAGCCACACAGCTGCACCTTGTCTTATATAGCCATCAACCAGAGAGAGGCGAATGACATTGACAAATTGATGGGGTGGGATGATTCTCTCTGTTGTGGCACAATAGCAGAAAACGTTGCACATGTTTAGTCAGCACTGGAAGCACAGATGGTTTAAGAGGACCAAGCATTTGGCTTTCACCCATATTCAGTGCAAGGATAGAAACATGGTAGATACACGCAGCTAGGTGTGACCATCAGCAGCCACTTTTCCTGAAAAAATCTGCTCAATCCTACATGCTTAATGGCAATTCTTAAGACTGAAATGTTTCCAGCTAGAATAGGAGTTTTAAAATTCAAAATCAGGCTATCTTCTTAGTGGGGCATTAATTAGTGACCTGAAGTAACATACTTTGCAGAGACTATTTGTATGGGTGTTTAGAATAGAGTAGAGTAGAGTAGAATAGACTAGCCTGGACTAGACTAGACTAGAATAGTTCAATTGAAAGGGACCTACAATGCTCACCTAGTCCAACTGCCTGAGCACTTCAGGGCTGACCAAAAGTTAAAGCACGTTAGGAAGGGCATTGTCCAAACGTTTGGGGCATTGAGCACCTCTCCAGGAAGCCTGTTCCAGGGTTTGACCACCCTCTCGGTAAAGGAATGCTTCCTCACGTTCAGTCTAAACCTCCCCTGGGGCAGCTTTGAGCCATTCCCATGTGTCCTGTCCCTGGATCCCAGGGAGAAGAGCTCAGCACCTCCTTCTCCACGTCCCCTCCTCAGGAAGCTGCAGAGAGCGCCGAGGTCGCCCCTCAGCCTCCTTGTCTCCAAACCAGACAAGACTGAAGTCCTTAGCTACTCCTTGTAGGACATGCCCGTCACCAGCTTGGGTACCCTCCTCTGGACACATTCAAGGACCTTCACATCCTTCTTAACTGCACACAGTACTCAAGATAAGGCTGCACCAATGCTAAACACAGCGGGATAATCCCCTCCCTTGACTAGATGGTTATACTGTGTTTAATGCATTTGGCATGTTTATATATCAACTGAGTTTTCCATAGGAATTCAAGCAACTCCTTTTGAGACCTGTAACCCAACACCAAACGCTGTTTCTTAGTCAGCAACTTTTACTTCCAGACCTGACATCTAGAGACAAGGAGAGAAAGCAAATCCACCTTATTATTCAGTTCTTTCTTCTCAAAAGGATTTTGTAACAGATGTAACACTGCCACACAGCATATGTCTTCTCAAGTCTGAACATTTCCTTGCATACTAAGAAAAGAACATAGAACCTGTGTTTAAGATCCTTATGGGTGATACTGGCCAAAACACACATCACTGTAGAAAGCTGGACTTCCAGATATGCATATATTTATGAGAGAAGCCAATATACCTTCAAATACAAAGTCAGAAAACCTTCCCACAAAAAGAAGCCCTTAAATTTACCTTGAGAGGATGAATCTCAAATAGTTTTTCCAAAGATTTCTCACCTTTTCATAAATGTCATAGTAATAGTAGAGCATGAAATCTGTTGAAGTCTTGGCTACAAAACCTAAAGGTGTGGGGTATCTGTAGTAAGTTATTTCTCCCTAAAAGAAGGCATTGAGTAGTCCATTAGTGAAAATTCCTGAATGGGGGCAGCTTCGGACAGGACAGGAAGTGAAACAAGTTTAATCTTTTTTTTTGAGATGAAATTGGGAATTATTATGTTCTAATATCTGTACTAAGAAGACATTTCGCTTGGAATGACCATCTGTTGTGGACCAAGTTATGTTGTCACTCCAAGTTGTCCTGTCTCTGTGGGAATTTTTCAAACCCAGAGTGACCCATGTGTTACAACACAGACTCAGCCCATATCTCCTCTTGAGAATTGCATGGCTAAATCCCTTTGCATTCTGCCAGTAATTTACCCCTTAATAATTCCATAAAACATTTTGTGCAGATTTAATTTACTTCTGCCACCAGATGGCACTTGTAGTGGGTTTATGTTGAGAAAATAAGTGTATAAGCTCTCAAACACAAAGCATTAAAATCAATTTAAAGGCAGAACATTGTTTACAAACAAGGATTTTGCATAACAAGGGACTGCTGTCTTTGCCAGTTGGATTCTGTAAGAACTGATATGCAGTGTTTCATCAAGCAGCATACTTTTTTTTGGAATGAATGAATGAATGATGTGTATGTGCAGACCTTGTCAGGACTTCTTCATGATTTTGCACTGAAACAGTTTTAGATGAAGAGTAGAGTCTCTGAATTACAGTGTTGCTGACCTCGAGTTCACAATGTGATGCTGTAACTGCTCTGAAGTAGAATGTGGCTGATGAATAATGTCATCAGCACCTTTCTGATGAAAAATAAAAAGGAAAATGAGAAATGCAAAAGGAGAAGGGGAAGCAGAAGGAGGGGAAGAGGGGAAAAGAGGAAGGAAAAAGAAAAAAAAGGAAGAAAAAAGTCCCTTGTCAGATTACAGCTGTGGTTGCTGGAAGCAGAACAAGGGCTTTGCCTACTTCACTTTTTGAGTTTGAATACTACAGAGATAAATCCCTTTCTGCCAGGCATTCTCTGAAATGATAATGAATAACAAAGCAAAGGCCATGTGATTTCATAAGCTGTGCTTTTGCCTTTGGTGGGACGTAGCTTCAAGGAGAATGTTTACATTAGGTAAATGCTCCACGCTTGCCCTTCTAGCATGCATGGCAGATGTAGTAGCAGAGATTCCGGGAGTTTAAAGGGGAAAAATACCTAACAGACAGTAACAGAGCAGAGGTCAAAAAGGAATGGGTTGAAACTTGCTTGCAGTTGTAGCTACATCTTTCTGAAAGCCCTTTTTGTTCCCATGGACTGAGTTTATTTCATTCTACCTCTAGAAACTCCTGGAAATCTATTTTAAATGTCAATTTATAGCTAGCATCAAACAAAGAAATGACACAACAATGACTTTTTGACAACCAGTTTTTGAAAAACCTTAGCTGGCAAGTGAATTTTTTGCAATGTGAAAGAGAAAGGCAGAGTCTTCCCAGGCCATACATTAAATGGAAGAACTATGTTCCTCAACAGAGCTGAGTAATAAAAATACAATTATGAGAGATGTTCTTTACATTGCTTTTTTTTTTTTTTTTTCAGGTGAAAGGTAGACCCAAACATTAATAATACATCTTTTTCCTGTAGTAGTTCAGCAACTAAATGCAGTAAGAGACTTTAAAATGCCTGGATCGCTAACAGGCAAAACAAAGAACACAGTTAACAAGTCCTGTCATAGTATTCCTCAAAGACAGGTTTCAAGATCACTCACCCTAAAGTATTTGATTAGTGCCACTTCTGCACTTCACTAAAGAGCTACTCACATGAATTAATTCAAGATACAGTGAGTAGTTCTTGATTACATGAGGCTATGAAATATAAAGCTCAGTATAATAAAAAGCTTTATATGGAGATCAGGATTAGCTTTTCCATGTGGGAAATGGATCAACTTTATCATATAAACTGCACCTTCTCTACTAAGAAGATTGCAGCATTTCCAAAGGTAGAAATTCACTTAGTTGTCAAGACAGAGAAAAAGTCTCCTGAACAGTCTGAGGATCAAAACACTTATGAAGAAAATTGAATTCATTCTTATGCCCATTCCAGAAGAGTGGGGGAAGAGGTTTAAAAAGCTAACACACTTCTTCAGTCCAAGTTCTTAATTTGTGATTGAACCCTGAAGTGTGCACAAACACTGAGGCCCCCAAAGATGAAGGGAAGAATCTATTACGTGTTAGAGCCTACCGATTTTGCTGGGTTTTGGACCTGGCTACATACACAGATTAGATACTGTTGTCTTCTTTCCTGTTATTCGGGTCTTTATAAACCTTTGCAACTACCTTTGCAACTATGGTAGCTGACTTGGATTTTTGTAAGCAAACATTTTCATTTGTTCATCGCTTTTGCCTGACTTGAATGAAGGACAATTTCAAGGAGAGTCACTGATGCCCACGTGTTGCATTTCTATGTATTCTTCTCACTGCGTGTGGCATGACAGTAAATCTCTCCAAGGCTGCTGAAGAGCAAAAAGAAGGCACGTACACTGTCCACACAAGCCTTGCAGAACCTGGTCGCTGATGAGCACAGCAATTTATCTTTGTGTGATTGCTATTCTTTAGGAGATCCCATGAAGCAAGTTACTTCAGAGAGTTCCTAAGTTCAGAAGAACCCGCGGCAGTTTGTCACAAGATCCCAATTAGTCCACTTCATATTTTTAAAAGTCTTAAGATCTCAATTCCTGTTGAGGGACTGAGAATAAACTACATTTGTCATTTGTACCAAGAACTTCTTTTGATATGGTATTTCTCCTTGCTTTCTAAGAGCCGAGCCATAGCCAAGGGGAAACCTCTAAACATCTGGTTACCACTTTGTTGGAGATCTCAAAGATGATTCAGATCATTCTCCTCCAGATAAATGACCCAGTTTAATTTTGACAAAGTAAGATGCACAAAACAAACTTACAAAAAACCTGTAGCTAGTTCTTCTTGTACTGCATTTCCAGACTTGACATTTCCATCTCTTCTTTGTAGGAGCACCACATTCCCTTTTTACTTGTCCTTTTGAGTAGAATTCCAATTCATCTTTAGAGTGAATCAAGTTACTTTTGCCTTCAGATAATCATTGCCAGGGTCAGTTCTGGAAGTTCCTTTGTCTTCATGAGACTGTTCCCTCTTCCAGTCTGTAATCCCACACATAAGTGCTCACTGAACATTTGGCTGCCACAATATTTTGTCATTCCATATGACAGATTTTCAGTCTGTGATAGAGCCTCCTCTTGAGAGATGGTTCAGTTACGAAAAAAAAAAAAAGAAAATCCCTTCCAAAAGCAAGTACATCTCTTTATTTTTATTTTTTTTTTTTAATTTCAGCTGGAAAGAACCTAGCTGGAAAAGCTTCCAGAAATTACTGCATTTTCCTCAGCTCTCTAAAGAGAGAGCAGGATCAATGCCTTTTAGGAGTACTGATCCAAGTGAAGCCTTTAGTCTGATCGTTCATACTCACCAGCACATAAAGAGGCCTGTTTGTATGACCAGCTACTAAGAGACTGGGGATGTGAAGCATTTTAATTGTGAGTTTTTAACAGTAACGGGCAACATGCAACAAAAGCCACATACTCCATAAGGACAACATACCCTTGAGCCTAGAGTGCCCCACGTATTCACAATGATTCATAGTCCTTGTTTATGCAAGACTATTTCCGACTGCGAGAGCAGGAAAAAAGGAACAATAAATAAAAATACTTTTTTGCCACTGTTTGGCAATTATGAAGCAGCAAATATATTTTTTCATGTTAGCTTTGACAGCAATAACTCCCTTATCTTTAAACCTCCATAGAGTTCAATGGAGCTTAACTACATTGCTCTAGGGCTTCTTAATGCAGTTGCAGTACAAATGCTCATAAAACGGAGAGAGGCTGACGAGTTACAAATACTAGTTTGAAGATCAAGTGATAAAGTACTTTCCAAGGTTTCCAGGCTGAAATTGCAAATAACAGACTGCCACTAATGATATGGTCCAGCATCAACGCATCTCATCCCCTCCTCTATACTTCTCAACAGCATCAAAGGGATAAGAAAAGGTTGATCCTGTCTGACCTTCGCATTTTATTGTTCAGTTTTTCATTTCCTGATTTTGAATCTTTACCTAAGATTTCTTGAGGTTTAGTGCTGTTTATTTGGACAAGCAGGAATTGAAATTGATGTGTCCATATTGTGATGTATTCTCTTTTTTGGAAAAGGACAGAAGAGCTTCCAGTCTGAATTTGAAAATCTATTTTTAAGTATTGCTGCAAATAAAATGAAAGAACTCAAATTTCCCTCAGCTGTTGTCAGTGATAAAGCTGGGGTATTATTTTTACTCCTTGCTTACAAATGAAAGGTTATTTCTCCTCTTCACACATATATATATACACACACTGTTTTGGACAGCGATATATTACTGGTTTCTCCCTGGAAAAAAGTAAATGGTTCAAAAATCTGAACAACTGCAGACCAATAAAAGTGAAAATATGGTGAGTCAGAGCAAACATAGACTCTTCTAATTGCATTAGTACAAATACATCTTAATGACCACAGGATCAAAAATTTACTTATTTTCTCATAGCATAAAAACAACTGGCAGGCAGATATAGTGTTTCTCATATTCACCTTTTTACATGTTTCTTCACTGAGCTCTAGGCCACCTTTTCATTCAGGGTGGGGACAAAGAGTAATGTACACTGTAAATAAACATACTGTAGTCAAGGTAAGTGATATACCTCTGCCCTTCAGGTAAAATTGCCACTTCTCTTGCCCCCATTAATACTTAATGATCAAAAGCTATCCTACATTTGCTATAGGTCCAGATTTTAAAGACACTCTATTTTCTCTAGCATGTACACAGCTCATTTTCATCATGGAAGCTCATGTTAAATCTCACCGTAGAGGACAGTGTCGAGATCTGTGAGCTCGGTGTGCCATAGGCTGCCGGAGTTGGAAGGATTGCAGTTGTCAGCAGGGTGCTGTACCTGAGCTAGCTAGCAGTACCGACCATCGGGCTCTAGCTTGAGCAAAGCGTGCTGATACCTCCCTGCTGGGACTGGAGCCAGTTCTCCACAGAACATTTATTTCACCGTGTAAACATAATGGCATTCTTGGGGATCTTTGCCTTGTGCCATTTTGTTAGTGGAGAAACATTTGTAACCTCACGATACACTTCAGAGAGCTATGCATTGCAGCATCTGCTTTGCAGATACGAGACGGAGAGTTGTTGGCTGTTATGACAGAGTTTGGAGATGAACTTGAGATTAGTGGTTCTCAGTAGTACCCTGTAATTATTTGCTAGTGACCTGTTTTAGTTAATGACTGCCTGAATTAACATTGCCCATTTCTAGCTGCTAACATACATTAAAGGGTAAAATGTTGTATTTATGTATATTAATCTTGACAGCAGATAGTGTAGCTGTCCTAGGGATGCTGTACAACTGGAAAAGGCAGGCGAAATGGTCCGCATCACTATTAGATTAGATATGAAGATGCACATAACTGTATACTTGATTAAAGGTGGTCTGGACTGTATGAAAGGATCGGGAACCCAAGCCTTCACGATTTATATGTTGTTGCAATTCATAGAATCATAGAATCATTTAGGATGGAAAAGACCTTTAAGATCATCAAGTCCAACCGTTAACCTAACAATGCCATCCTACCACTAACAAAATGAGTAAATAGGGGTTTTTTCCCCAAGTTTTGGTGATGACAAGGATTCACTAAACCATCCAAACAAACAAAAAACATTCTAGATGGCACTAGCAGATTAAGCCTCTGTCATAATCTTCATTTGCAGTCACGTAAGGGCTTCACGAGCATTCTCTAGATCTTCCTTTGAATACTAGCTGGTTTTGATCATTTATAGGGATTTTACAAGATTTTAAATGAGTTTGAAGATAAACCAGCTAGGAGGCATGGAGAGGCGTACTACCTAAAAGGATGGGAAAGGCTGAATTTTCGAGCATTCAGAAGTTACTGAATGCTGTAATTAGGATTACCCATGCAACAAATTCTTCTCTTTGGTCAAATACATACACATTATGGTATGACCTGCTTTCAAATTATTTGCAATTTTATCCATTGGATTCAGACAGAATGGATGGAATACATATTGGAAATACCATTTGATACTGATTTTTCAGGATGTTTCCCCATTTTTAGATTTTTTTATTATTTCAACTTCTCTTTGAAGGCAGAATTAATTTCCTAATGTAAAAAACATTACTATGCAGACCTTTAAGATCATCAAGTCCAACCGTTAACCTAACAATGCCATCCTACCACTAACAAAATGAGTAAATAGGGGTTTTTTCCCCAAGTTTTGGTGATGACAAGGATTCACTAAACCATCCAAACAAACAAAAAACATTCTAGATGGCACTAGCAGATTAAGCCTCTGTCATAATCTTCATTTGCAGTCACGTAAGGGCTTCACGAGCATTCTCTAGATCTTCCTTTGAATACTAGCTGGTTTTGATCATTTATAGGGATTTTACAAGATTTTAAATGAGTTTGAAGATAAACCAGCTAGGAGGCATGGAGAGGCGTACTACCTAAAAGGATGGGAAAGGCTGAATTTTCGAGCATTCAGAAGTTACTGAATGCTGTAATTAGGATTACCCATGCAACAAATTCTTCTCTTTGGTCAAATACATACACATTATGGTATGACCTGCTTTCAAATTATTTGCAATTTTATCCATTGGATTCAGACAGAATGGATGGAATACATATTGGAAATACCATTTGATACTGATTTTT
The DNA here is from genome assembly GCF_000687185.1 of Egretta garzetta. Lineage (NCBI taxonomy): Eukaryota > Metazoa > Chordata > Aves > Pelecaniformes > Ardeidae > Egretta > Egretta garzetta. The sequence continues at coordinate 653,950 of NW_009259328.1, forward strand.
CAGGATGTTTCCCCATTTTTAGATTTTTTTATTATTTCAACTTCTCTTTGAAGGCAGAATTAATTTCCTAATGTAAAAAACATTACTATGCCATCCAAGTGAATTTCTGTTCACCACATCCTAGTAAGCAACACGCCAATTACAGACGTGAAATGAGAACAAGATATTAATGATAAAAATCATCACTTATCATCAGTTTAAGTGTCTAATTTAAAACGTCCATGGCAACAGAAATATGTATTTCTGAGGACTTCATATTTTACCACAGTTGGTTCTTCTGACTTTTCCCTAATTTCTGTTTCCGGCTGTTTAAAATAGAAAATAATATTTTTCAATTTTCATGTTTTCTCATAATCTCATTCTGAGAAGCAGCATTTGCTGAAATTTGCCAGGATGATTCAGTTTGAAGAATATGGGAAGCACAGAAAAACTGACTCCAATCAATTTAAGCATGGAAAAATATTAGAATGGAAATGTATGGAATCAACAGCCTAAAATGGCAGATAGTGGGCAAATTTACCTCTGGCAGCATAGGTAATTATTCCTCTGAGAGATGTTTTTAAAAAGTACACACACAAAAACGTCCAGCACTTTTATATGAGTGAGTTTGCTTACTAAGTTTTTATCCGGAACAGACTTCAAGAAAACTCTGGTTTGGGATTTTTTTATATTGAAATGCTGGTATTTGATACTGTATATGATATTTTATTGCTTTATAAGCTCAAAAAAGCAGCATGTTGCAATGACATCACGCAATCAGAAGAAGTGGTGATGAAACATTGGAAGGGATGTTTTAGCATTTTATATTTCTCCTTGCTTTCAGTGAATTCAGGAAGCAGTAATTTGGGGAGGGTTTTATTTGTTTACTTTCCTCTTTCAGTATTCAGCTTCCTGATCTGATGTCTAAGGTTTTTTGTGCCTGCCTATAAGCCTGTGCTGTTCATCTTTACCTAATGTGAAGTATTTTCTGCCTGCTTTTGACACTAGGTATTTGATATCGTAGCGTGTCTTTTTCTCCTTCAGTCACAGTTTATCCTACAGCTTAAAATATTATGTCTTAATGAAAAGTGCCCTTCATTCCAACTCTGATTTGGCTGGAATCTCAGCTTAAGTACCAAGAAAAGATTTTCTGCACCATTTATAAAATAACTTGTTTAATTAATGGAGGAACAATTACAGCTGTACTAAAAATTTAATTATATTTATTGCTAATTAGAGTTATAAGTTCAATTCAGTCCCCTTTTTAAAATTACTTGCCACTTTCACAGCAAAATTCTTTCTGGATTGAAAGTGCCTTGATTGGTTTCACTCTGAAAGATTAATTTGAGTAGGAAAAAAAAAAAGTCACACAACTATTCTAAAGCTGTTCTTAAGCCCCATTCTCAACATGAACTATCATAAATAGAATGTTAAAGAATCTTCTTTTGAGATTGTTTGTTCTTGTAACTGGTCGTGAAAATCCCTGTGGTCATCGTAACCAGGAAGCTTAAGTAGTTCAAGGTAAATTTATAGTCCGTATACTCACAGGAAGTTTAACACAATTAGAAATCATGCTTGTCTGACCACTATGAGAAGTAAATCTATGTGTCTAGGTTCCTATCTCTCCCTGGCTCACCTGATAAGCACTCATCTATGGTCACAGCACCCAGTGCAGTAGAAAATAACGACGTACGCCATCGTAGACATTTAGCAGAAGCCTGCATGCTTTTTTTTTCTTGTGGCGATCCTCTCCTACAAGCACTTCCCAAGGCCCTTGCACTGCTGATATCCAAGGGCTTACAAAGTGGATTGCAGTTCGTCTACAGATCACACCGGGTGCTGCATGACTTTATTCCCCTTCCTCCCACTCTGCCAGAATGCAGCATCTGTCCCACAAACCGGAGTATTAGCACACATGTCCTCGCACACGGCGAGCCCTGCAGTCAGTGCCACTGCCACATCACCACATCATACTCCCTGAGAAGCACTGTGAACCATTTCTTTGAGCAGCATTCTCTGTCCTTTATAAGCCCATCACTCATTTTTCCTCTTTCCCCACAGAAGCAAAATATTCCTTGTTAATTTACCCCATGCTTTTATGTTAGAGTGAGTTGCTTGACACCTTACCTTAATGGCGCTTTTTATTAGTCCTTTCCCAAGGAGTTTCCACGAGAGGACACAATTTTTTTTGCCTACTAACATTCCCTGACATTGCTTACAGAAACAAGATACAGAGAGAGAATTCACAGAAACTAACAAAAATAAGTACTTTTATGAAAGTATGAAAGTAAAAAAGAAAAGTATGAAAGTAAAAGAAAGGAAATAAATACTTTATGAAAGGCTCAGTAGACTTAAAGACTTGGTTAAAGTTAGATACTCAGATGGATTAGGTCTGGACCAAACTCTACAGGCAAACTTCCAAATTAAGCTACGTACCCTGGAAGAGCCAATTTATTATTTCTTTCATAAATCAAAAGGCAATTCATACAAACAGTAATAATTGGTGCACTCAGAATCAGAAGTCATAAAATTAAAATTGAACATTCTACTGCCTCACGTATATGCCTTAATATATGGCCTGCAATTTTGTCACGCTTAGCTTGTGGTATTTCAAATAGCTTATAAGCCAGTCAGGGCAAAAACACAGTCTAATTGTTCAAGTGCTGTAAAGGCTATAGAGGCACCATGTGGGGATGCAAGCAGGACTCTAGAATAAAGTGCAGAAAACTCCAGGGCTGACCTTATAGCTGGTGAAGTGTTCTCTCTTCTTAGGAGAAGGGTTGAGGGGCACAGAGCAAGTCTCAAATATGTTCCATTTACCTAAGAAAAAGTGAAATGGTATTATGTTCATATTTATTAATATCTATTATTAATACATTATATATTATAAGGGGTTATTGCAAAAAAGATTTGTGGTAGGAAAAGGCATAAAGAAGTTTCGTGCTGTACATAGAAATCAGATATACTGGTAAGAGAAATAAGATGTCAGGTTTTAAAATGTAACCAGGGGAGGGGCGAGAACAAGCCAGAACCACCACAGTTTCTGAAGGACTTCAGGTCTTTAAGGTTGTGCTGCCTGTTGTTTTTATTTTTCTAATACCTCAGAGTCAGGTATTGGTCTCACGGGCAGCATACGGCCCACGGAGACAATGGTCCGGGTCAGCAGTGTGATTCCTACTGCCTGCTTCCTCCAGGGAATCTCAAGAGTGTGCAGCAAATGGGCTACAAAGAATGATGATGTTTGTGGTGTTGCTCAGCTGATTCCCCACCGTCAGCCCGCTGGAGGTTGTCCTGGTTTCGGCTGGGATAGAGTTAATTTTCTTCACAGTAGCTAGCATAGTGCTGTGTTTTGGATTTAGTACCAGAATAATGTTGATAACACACTGATGTTGTTAGTTGTTGCCAAGTAGTGCTCAGACTACTCAAGGACTTTTTGAGCTTCTCCTGCTTGCCCAGGTGCATAACAAGCTGGGAGTACAGCACAGCTAGCACAGCTAACCCAAACTGACCAAAGGGCTATTCCATACCATATAACGTCATGCTCGGGGGGGGTTAGTTCGTTCGTTCGGTCGGTTCGTTCCGTTCGGTCGGTCGCGGGCAGTGTGGTCGCAGCTCGAGCTGTGTGATCGCGGCTCGGGGGGAGTGATCGCGGCTCGGGACGGGCTGGGCACCGGTCAGTGGGTGGTGAGCAATTGCATTGTGCATCATTCGTTTTGTATATTCTGTATATTCTGTTATCATTCTCATTATTACTATTATTATTATTTTCTCTTATTAAACTGTCTTTATCTCAGCCCTCAGCTCTAACCTTTTATTTTCTTGCCGATTCTCTCCCCCATCCCACTGAGGGAGGGGGGG
>NW_009259328.1:664180-667281 GCF_000687185.1 Egretta garzetta
TTATTAAACTGTCTTTATCTCAACCCACGGGTCTTACTTTTTTTTCTTTTCTCCTATTCTTTCTCTCCCCCCACAGAGGGAGGGGGGGGAGTGAGCGAGCGGCTGCGTGGTGCTTAGTTGCCAGCCGGGTTAAACCACGACAAGGTGAACAAGCGCTCCTGGGCGTACAACGAGTACACAGTTATGTGGTAAGGACATGTATGTCATGTATTAGGACACAGGAAAGAGGGTGCATGTGTGTCAGGCACATTGCATGGAGACGTTGGTACTGACATAAGCTCTTAACAGAAGGAACTCTAACAGCAGGATAAAATTACTTCATGTCTAAACAGAAGGCAGCAAAGGCAAGGGGAGAGGGAGAGAATTAAGGGGGGGGGAGGGGAATAAGAGAGAGGGGCAGGCAAGAAAGAGGTGGTTTCCAATAGAATATTTTAAGAGAGAGATGGAAGGCAGAGTTAAGATTGAGCACAAATCACTGCATGACTTCTTGGTCCTTGTTTTTTATATTACACTGACCTAATTAATTTTACACAGAAACATGTAGCAGCAGCTTTTCCCTGGACTTAACCCTACTTTGAAAAAATTCCTTCAGCTGTTTGCTCACTCGTGGTGTTATGAGCCACGTCAAACCACTTTTGAAATAGTAACGTTATACGCTTAGTTTTTGTGCAGTACAATCGACTTAAAACTGACAAAATGCAAGCATCTCTTTGAGCACTGATCGGAATTCGGACCAGCCACTGGAACTAACACCCCTGCACTCACTAATGGCACTCTGCAGGGTGTTGGTTTGCGAGAAAATACTGAGGCTTGAGATGGTCTAAAATTAAGGCCATCCTAAGGTTTTTCCAAAGTGCTATGGCGATTTATGTATTGCTAATAACAAATCAGGAAAAGAATCCTACTTACTGAATGAGCAACATTTCCTTTCATATTTACATCTTCCTTGGCACTTTCCCAGGCAAGAATTAACCATGTGCTGCTTAGCTTATAAAAACGGACAGTCTGAGGTAGGACGTTAGCAAGCCATAAGAATGCTATTTTGGTAATTTTCTTATTTTAAAAGGTTAGGCTTGATGTCACTTAATTTTCTAACTGAGCAAATCTGAACAAGCTAGATCTGCTTCTACAATGTCTTACACACAGAGATTGAACGTGGTATCGATTTCATGAATATGCTTATCTTCTAAGTTTACCTCTTCTTGTTAATTTACAAAGTGTGCTGAAGCATGCAGGCTTTTTCAGGCTCACAGCAATAATCCCCTCAGACACAGAATACTCCTTGTTTCCAAGTACTGAGCACCATACAAACATGCTGGTAACGTGGTCCAGGGAGCCAGGTGCCAACCAAGGGCATTTCTGAGGGTTTGCTGTATTTTTCAGTCTAATTTATGGCTTCCTGGGAAAAGCATTCCCAGTAGGCTTGATTTTCTCCATGCCATCTATGGGAAAGCACAAGCGGCTGAGCCTCTGACTAGCAGGTTGAGTTCTTTACCTTGTTACTGGTATCCTCTCGAAAAAACCCTTCAAAACCAGCCAGACAAAAAAGGAGAAGCTTTCCCCTTCACAAGCTGGGATTCCTCAGCTTATCTAACAGGAGTGCAAGCCACAGAACAAGGTTTTGTCAAGCATTGGAATGGGCTGCCCAGGGAAGGGGTCGAGTCCCCATCCCTGGAGGGACTTAAAAGCCAGGCAGACGAGGCCTTAGGGCTCGAGGTGCTTAGGGACAGGGTTTAGTGGTAGGATGGCAGGGTTAAGGTAATGGCTGGGCTTGGTGATCTTAAAGGGGTTTCCCAACCTCAATGATTCTATGATAAGATGCAACTTCGCTGTTTGGGAACAGAGATGTTTTCTTGTAATCTGTAAAAGAAAGAAGGAAAAGGAATCACACTTCAAATGGCTCATGCCTTTCAGTGGTGTTGCACGGGTCCCGTGAACTCAGTAGTTTCTACCTCAAAAGATGCCTTTCAAACAGATCTTAGTTGTGCCTCTGCACTTCGGCTGTCCTTTCTGCGAAATGCTTAATAGGCTTTTATTGTCTGCAGATACATGAATGAGTTTCGAGTGTCTTACTTTGCATTTTATTTTGCATGTAAGAAGCAAGTTCACTTGCTTTATTTATCGACAAACATTCCAGCTCCCTCCAATACTACCCTGAGGGCTGCCTTGGTGCGATACTGTGATAAGCAGAGTAAGCTGCTCTCCGGCAAACATACTCTGAACAAATAGTACTTTGGAAAAAAAAATTATTTTCAACAATTCTAGTGAAAAATACTGATCAATTTATTGGGAAAGCAGCGCGGCCTCTCCAAAGCACAGCTAAAGACTTTTCTGTGAATTCACAATCCCCACTAGGACGGGAAATTAAGTCTTTCATGCTTCAGTCACTTCGATAGTCACAACAGCCCTTTGTTGCACCTACACCCGGAGCAAAACTAATTTCTGATACCTTATTTCTACCTAAACTCAGAATGCATGTGGAAACTGCCTGCTGAATCGCTGCGTTTCCAGGCTTTATCCTCCCCTCGTGCCCCTTTTCTCCCTATTGAGAAGGAAGCACTGAGAGGCAGAGGGGAGGAAGCTGGGACATCCACCCTCTGCTCTGGAGCTCCCGTCCAAAAGCTTCAACCCCTCACGCCCAGGCCCAACAGGGAGAGCCTGGAGGCCCCAGCCACTGTCAGCCCCCCAGCTCCGCACCCCGCTGAATCAGCCCCGCTCCAAAGAGCTGGCTCCAGGGAAAGGGTTTGGATTTATCAAGGGCTGAAATAACTGCTGGAAGAAAATCTTACTCCCTGAAAACTTGCAAAATTTAAAGGTGGAGAGAAGTGATAGAAAAACGAGGAAAAAAGAATTAAGGTGGCATTGAAAGGAAGGGAGGAGAAAAAGCATGTCCTCACCTTCCTATCTTCTTCCTCCCCTATCTCCCGCCGGTTCCCTTTCCTATTCCCGGTTTTCACAAGCATTCCCAACACGCGTCTACTCGGGATGACACAGGACCCACGTCTCGGCAACTTCCCGTGCTTTGATGCAACCGCAACGGGAAGCAGCGCTGCACAGCAGAGGTGTCGAGGCTGCCGGCGGGGCAGGGGGAGCCTGCGGGC
>NW_009259328.1:667818-668272 GCF_000687185.1 Egretta garzetta
TTATTTATTTCTTCCCTCTCGCTTAAGTTCCCAGCGTAGCGGGCTGGCAGGCACCTGCGCCCCCCACCTGCTTCCCGGAGGGCGAAAGGTGTGGGGAGGCCATGGAGAGCCCGGCGGAGAACCCCAGCAAGGCGGCAGAGTACCTGAAGGAGCTGAACAAGATTATCGAGACGCAGCAGGAGCTGCTGGAGAAGCAGAAGCGGAGGATAGACGAGCTGGAGCAGCAAGTGGCTAAGTTGTACCATGAAAATGCCTGCCTCCAGGACGAGCATCACCGGCACCTGGCCACATGCAGGCTCCAGCAGGGCGTCCCCCCCGCCTACCCGGGGGTGCTGAGCGCCATCCAGGAAAACGCTAAGCACGAAAAGTAAGCGCCGCCCGGGTTTCTGCGCCCTTTCCCGAGGAGGGTAGCGGGGCTTTCCTTCCCCTTCGTCTCCCGCCTGGGGTTTCCCGC
>NW_009259328.1:668634-671972 GCF_000687185.1 Egretta garzetta
CGCTGCGTCTATTCCCGGCCTCGGTAATCTGTAATTAATCGTGTGCTGCTTTACAGCTGTGCAGAAAGCTGCTTAATTGCGCGTGATTGTTAAGTAACGGGAACTCAGGAATAGCAATAACCGAAGCCGTGGTGCTTACCCGGCGTCTTTCTACTTATGGAAAAGTGTTTAAGACTTAGTTTTACTTGAGTGGAGTGGGAAAAGCGTGCATCGTATTAAGAGCCCACTTCGCTGCTCTGGTATGACACAACGGGCTATTTGTAATCCGCTGCACTTGAATTCCTTACACTTACAAACAAACACCCCGGCTTCTTGACGGCAGCTTTCTTCTGCTCCCCAGCCAGCGCAGCCCCCACTGCGGCGAGGGATGCCTCCGAGCGAGCCCGGAGGAACTGCCTCGCATCCTGGCATCGCTCACTGGCTACTTGTGTGCCCTCAGCGGGACGATTTTGGTAGGGTGGGAAGTGCTGCTGCGTACCGAGTCCTGAAATTGCGGTGCCCTGAAATAGTGTTTGCTTAGCGTGCTATGGCAGGAGACATGGAAAGGGTCATTGGTCGCTTGGTGCCCCCTTTGCCTGCTCCCGTTTCCAAATGCCTCGAGCCTGTCCAGTGTAGCAGCATCGGAAGGGAAGCAACTCCTCCCTGGCTCCCCTCTTGCCATCAGAGTGTTAATACCTAGCGGTTTTTTGCGGGATGCTGGGGTAATCATTTTAGGCTTTTTTATAAACAGAGATGTCTCTCTGAAAACTGTGCAAATAGCTCCTTAAACAGATGGGAGAGCATACGCTGTCACTTAACAGTCAGTCCCATAAGGAGGAAGAGCTATTCCCAGAAAGCATGGAATATTTACATGAATCCTACCCCATGCCTGTCCAGTACCCGAGGATTTTTTGTGGCTGTGCTTCTAATACAAGACGTCAACTCAGCTATCTTGTCCCATTTGTCTCTTGCAAACGACATCATGAAAAATTGTACAAATGGCTTGCCTTGTTTGATAATGCTTCTCCTCTCCAGCCCAAGACTCATTTGCAGAGCCCTCTTTGGGCAGGCAGCTCTGGGGACTCGGAGGCTTTTAAGTCTCTTAAGTGGATTTGGTGCTGGGATCAGAATTAATCTGGGATATTTATGGCAGAGTTGTATCGCTTTGAGGCATAGCCTGCGGGGCTTAGTGGGGAAGCTGGGAGACAGCTCCCTCTGTCTGGGCTGGGCCCTTTGCCCATGTGCATCTCTGTGGGGAGTCGGATTTTCAGGGCCACCTTCGCCTGAGGAATACTACCCTCCCAAATCGCCCTGTGTCCATCCGAGTGATCCCCCTTCCCTTTGTAGGGAGCAAACCTCTTCTCCAGGAGACCCTGCCTGGCCAGATGGCTGGTTCTGGCTGCTGAGGCTCCAGAACTGGGGCTCCGGGAGCTGGGGCAGCAAGCCAGCCATGCTGCCGGTACGCTCGGGCCAGCCACAGGACCAGTTCACTCTCTGGCTGGATACAAAAGATGGAGGAACTCTTCAACTTAGAAAACAGAAAATACCCTTGCTTTAAAGTCTTCTCCCAGTCCTGCAGTTCTCTTGGCTTTCTGAAAACCCAACCTGCAGATTCTGGGTGTCTGTATGTCCCATTCAGAAGCTCGGTCTTCGTTTCCCCAGAATTGAATGTCACACGTGCCTTGCATCTGTTTGGGCAGGGAATAAGGATCCCCTGATTGCTGAAGTTCTGTCTTGGAGGTCAGCGATGCTTGCCTTTGGGGGATCTCTGGTGCTGGGAGAGAGGCAGGGTCTGCAGTGGCACAGCCAGCTTGTTCCCTCCTGTCCCCTGCCTGCAGACCTCCCCGTCATCCTCCTTCCCGAGACAGCGGAACTGCGTTGTGCCCCGGTATCAGCCGTGACCATTGTTCTTCCTTACCCATCAGTACTGCAAAGCTAAAATGACTGTAATCCCTTTTAAAGGAAACTGGGCTTCTTGTAGTCAAATACATTGAGAAATCGGTACTTTTAGGAAGTCTGTAGTGCTTGTGCCTTGGGACTTGAATAGGATTTTTCTAAACTGCTGAGAGTCGGGTCTCTGCAGCAGCTCAACCCATGTGAAGTGGATGGGGATCACTGATGCTGTCATATCACCACATGGTGGGTAACTTGTGTGGTACACAAGGAAGCGGGGAAATGTTATACAAGATATTCTGCTCATGATTGGGTCTTCTATTTAATAAAAGATATTTAAAAAAACCCCAAACAACGAAAATCCCACAAGTCCTGAAACTTCTCAGCCCTTACAATGGGAAGAATATACAGCTGACGACCGCTTAAGCAATTTGGAAAAGCTGGTGCGTTTGTAGAAATACTTTAGCTTGATCTCTTATGGGCCGGGGGAGCTGTTAATGAGCCCTGTGATAGACTTCTGGAAAGAAAAAAAAAAAAAAAAAAACCCAACCAGTCCTGTAAGGTGAAAATATGCTGGTTTGTGTCCTTCCAAAAAAGGACCGGAATGTAAATTTCTTTTGTGTAGGTTGCTCTTGGGGGGAGGGAAGAGCAGGGGGGTGGCTCAGGGCCAGCTGTGCACGCTGTCTTGCAAGGGGGATAAACCAAAAAAGGTTTGGGTGCCGTTTCACTTAATTCTGTAGTAATGTGCTGAGTGGAAATCAACCTTTAAAATCCGCAAGTAGAATTGAGGATAATTAGTTGATTACAAGGCTTTGTCAGATGTAATGACTCAGCATGTTAAAGATAACAATAGGTATTTAACTCATTAAGTTGCACAAGACTAATTTTCAGTTAATCCATTTCATTTAACTTCTGCAAAAACAGTAGGAACTTCCAAAACTCAGTGTAAGGAAGACGTGTTCAGTACATCCCTTCTGGTAACGTGCTTTTTGGTGTAAATACGTGAAAATGAACACACTGGATCTTCTCAAATCTGTATAAGTACAATTTTTCCAGCTCGGAAAATTCAACTCTGGCATGTTACCGGCTTAGGGAGGGATATTTGTACTTAATCAAGTAAAAAACTGTGCTGCTTCTCCACTGAGAAAGTGCCTGGTAGGAGTTTGAGCAGGAGGTAGAGGATAATTGTCTGCTAAGCTGGAACAATCTTGGAGGGCTGTTATTTGCAACTCAGAATTTTGCACCTGGCCCGACTGATTTATTTTTAGATGGATCTAGGACTGGCTTTGTTCTCTGGGGAAAACTAGTCACAATTAAGAGCTTGAAGAAATCCCCGCTCTGTCTGAGCTGAGGTGTGCTTGGTGCAGTCTGGTTGGTGGCTGTTGTTGCTCTGGTGACAGTCACATGTGATGGCTGCCTTAGGGCCTACATAAAACGAGCTGGTGGCTTTGCATGTCGCTGCTGGC
>NW_009259328.1:672271-689612 GCF_000687185.1 Egretta garzetta
CTAAGCAGAAAGCAAAAGATTGCATTAGTGTAGAGACCAGCCTGAGTTCCACACCCCCTCCCCACCCCCTCCCCAGATACGTCCTTCCCTGAGACAGGCTGTTCATCTGACGTAAATTCTATTCCATTGCCTGTGCTGCTCTCGAACAGCAGCTTGCTTCTGTTTGCTTTGGTGAGGTAGAGTTATCCAGCATCTGTTAAAGCATGCTCGTGTTCGAGCAAGATTTTGGCTTTCTCTGTGCCTTGTCAACAGGGGTGCAGATGAGGTGCCTTCGTTAGGTCCTCTTTCTCGGTCAGCTGTATAGGGAAATGTGGTTTGTGACTGACAGCCTTGCTGGAAGAAGCCTGCAGGAGAAGCGCAGTTATTACTGAAAGGTGCACCTCTCCCTTTTTAGCCTACTTTGCTCACAAAGAATATATTTATGTGGAAAGCATAGTTTGTGTCCAAAATAAACTCTTTATGACCACAGCATAGTGTATCCGTCAGTCCTGTAGCATGCAGGGATGGTGTAATTCTGAGGTTGGGCCGAACATAAACTTGCATCTTCAAATAACTGAAACCAATTCCACTCATTCTATTCTCAATATGTAACTGGAGCAGTGTGACTACAGAGCTATGAGAATAAGGATTCGACACTGAAGGGAATGCTTTTCCTCCTGAAGCACTCATTTCGGCATCATTAGTGTGATTTGTGCATCAGTAGATGAGTGAGCATCTCTTCGAACAGGCGTTCATCGTTCTTGCAGACCATAGGAAATAAATAGTGGGAAGATGTATAATAAGACCTGAACTTGCTAACTAAACTCAACTAAATTATTTTGGATCTCTGTTGAAATATTGGCGAATTCTTGTACTTAAAATCTGCTTAATTATAACGTGTAAAGACAAATTAATTTGAAAATTGATAATTACTACTACTGGATAACTAATAAAACAAGGGGAGGGGAGGTGCAAAAAACACAGCGATGACAAAATAGTGTGCTGGTATCAAGGAAGTTCCTGGAAATCAGAGGAGGGAGCAAAAATACGGTCCATAAAGAAAACAGCAAAAATACATGCTATTTTGGGAGAGGAAAACAAACGCAGCAGAAAGTAACTCATCCTACAACATAATGAGTTTAAAGAGGATTTCACAACTTGAAATGAAGTAAACCTGTCCCATTTAAAGCAGACCAGACCTAAAGAATTATAAGTACTCTGTGGATCTGAAATCCTTCTATAATGAAGCCTTTTATTCTGCTGACACAGAACACAACTTTTGAGCTTCCTAACTTTGGAGTTCCTGTGTTCTGAACTTGAAGAACAAAGTACGTTTTCATGCTAGTTAGTGCTTTGATGTTCTTCCTTGTGAATTCACTGTCAAGGAAATTGAAATGTGCTTCCAAAGATCTGCTTGTGGGAAATACTTGGCAATGTTTGTGGATCCTAGGTCCTCGGTGAGCAAATGGGAGCTGCTGTAATGACCACAAGTCAAGCGTGTGCCTAAAGAGCCCCTTCCATCTCTTCCAAAAAACCTCATGCCAAACAAAGCCTGTATATGATGCTCGATGTGCATGTACGCACGTGGTTGACCGCCAGCATGCTGGATACTCTCAGTTTCTCATGTGAGGCATGCAATGGAAGACCCAAGCCTCAGTTTGCTGGTTATTGCCACATGACGTGGCTGTGAGTTGCGTCTGGTGGCCTGCGTGAAGCAGAGGCACTCAAACTCCAGCAGCTCTGCCCTTAACTTGCTCCTGAAAAGTCGGTATGTTTGGAACCATGTACTGTTGTCATAATAAGGCGATATTAGCGTTCTCCCCAGTGTAGTAATTCCCACTTGTCAACAAAGTATGCTTTTACATTTTAAAATTGTATTAGAGGGATGGCACAGAACAGCTACATGGAAACAAGGGGTTAGGGGGAGCAGGAGCAGACCCGCTTTTCACAAACATGCCGAGTATGGTGCTTGCACACTTAGCTTCCCGGTGAGTAGTGAGGGTTCCTAAACTTTGTCCTTAGCCACTAAAAGTAAGAAGCTTTCGGGAGAATGTGAAGCGTAGACATGCGCATTTCTGGATCTGATTTCCAGTCTTGTTGGCCTGCTTATTTGCAGAGGAAGACAAATCCCCATCAAGTCCTTAGGGAAGGTGTCTTCTGGCAAGAAATAAGTTGCAGCTTTTTTGAAAACCCGAAGCAAAATACATCACATTAAAAGGAGTATCAATAGGAAGAGCTTATTCAATGGTAGATCACAGAAGCTATGAGGAAAAAAGAGCAAGGTATTTCAAGGTGTTTTTTTACAGCATACTGATAGGGGGAGTAAATTATTAAAATTAGTAAATTATTAAATGCTTCTTGCAAGTAGCATCTCAAAAAGCTTAATTTCCTTTTTTTTTACACCTAGGAAAGCTAGGTGGCTTTTATTCTTGTGCTGGTCAGTGACGCTAAACTGGAAGTCCTGTGCTGGATTCAGTGTTGCGTGCCAGACCATGGCCTTCAGGTGCTGAGTTTCTGCATAGGGTGGTGGCAGAAGTACGTGGGTTCCTCCAGGACTTTAAGGGTATGGGGCTGGTTAGGAACAGCCACAGTTGCTTCCCCTGCTCTTCCAGTTCTGATGCTATTTAATTTTGAGGGCCCCTGTGTGGTACAGCTGTGCAGACCCGCAAAGCATTGTGGTATGCTGCAATTCCCCCCAGTTTATGGCTCATTTGGGGTTACAGTCTCTGATAGGGGAAGAGTTGCCTATGAAGTGTAGGCAGCCTAGACCCAGATGAACTAAATGTTTTTTATTTAGAGCCTTTTTCCCTCTGAGGGCCTCTGCCTTCTGCATCCAGGTGGCAAGGAGGTAATCTCGTGCTATTCGCTGAGGGGGCCTGTGGGAAACTGCTTAGGTAAGTGGATTTTGCAGGCCAGAAGTACTTCCCGATATGCAGCCCGTGCTTGCATTATTCCAATTTGATCCTATCGTTCCTACTCATACCCTCTCTATTATGTTAATTCCACCTTTTTTGTGTTTTGCAGCCTGCAGATACTTCTAGGCTATTTTTGCCGGCGTTCCTGTCTTTCATCTTAGCTCAGTGAGCCTGTGAAGTTGTGATAATTTTCATCCTGCCTGTATCCTTGCCTAATTGTACTATTTTTCTCAGCAGAATTGTTGAATTAGAAATTTGGACCATCCAAGCAGGCTTTGGTGCAGCAGAGCAGTGTGATTTGAGGCAGCGGTGGTATTTGATTGTGTGTCCTGCTGGATTTTAGGTCTTTGGTAGCTCTACCTGATCTGGGCTGCTTTCTTTCCACCCTTTGCTAGGAGGCTCCTCTGCGGGTTCTTTACGGTATTTCTTTGAAGTACTAGAATTCTTAGTTGCTGTAGCTGACTGTGCTAGGGTAAAAGTAACGCTGGCTGGTGCTAGCTAGAAATCTGGCTAAGAATTATTACCTTTGCATGGTCCTTACTGTGGCATCATGGTTGAGGATGGCAGTAGGAGTAAGAGGTGTTTCTTTAGTCCCACCGGGCAACCTGTTGTTTGCCCTTGGCAAAATGAAGTGCTGGTGATGATTGTTATTTTACAGATGGGCAAGTCAAGGTTAAAGTTGACAGCCATCTCTTAATAGGTTGTTCAGAGATTTAGCTGAAAAATGATTGCATGAAGTATCACACTTGAGACAAACAAGGTTTTTTTTTAAATCCTGGGCTCCTTCATGGCTATGTACCAACTTGTTTGTTTTTAATGGTGGTGTTTGTATGGTTAGTGTAAGGAAAAACTGATAATGTTGCTGCAAAGTGGCCAAAATATTTCAACAGGGCAAATGCTTTCACAACAGAAACTGAAAACCTGAGTCTTATGTTCTTCCAATGGCTGGGTATATAAATGTATCTTTTTGTTTATCAAACTGTATAAACCCCTCCCAGCCCAAAATAGCAGCAGTTCAGTCTCAGTGACTTTTGCTCCATCTGCTGGCTTGTTTTTAAACTGCTTACCAGTTTCCTAGGAGGGCGTGTGCATATATTCATGTGTGTGTGTGTGCATATGTGTGTGTATATATATATATGTATATATACACATACAGTGTAGAATCTGCTTTGGAATGGCAGCAGCTGTACTACTTCTGCATCTCTCCAAAGCGACAGAAAGCCTGCCACAAATGTGGCTGGAGACCGCTCATGAGTTAAGTTTTTCCTTGTAGTGTTTTAAAGTGCAGGGGTAAACTTCCCTTTCAAACAGTACTGCTTTTAAAACACAGAAAAGAAATTACTCTGCTGTAAGGCATCTGCATAGCCCAAATGAGTCTTATTGCTGGGCTAGGTAAGAAACATACCGCTACCAAGTAGCACTCTATAGCAGTTGATTGAAACATAATATACATTATTTGCATGTTAATAAGATTTCTAGGCAGGCTTCCCTGACAAACGTGAGTAGAGACAAAGACGTACATGTAATACATCTTTTGCTGCGCCACAAGAATTCAGATTTACTAAATAAATACTATTTACTGTAGTCCTTTACATTGAATAATTGGATAAGTAAGCAGAGGAATCACACACAGAATCACAGAATGGCAAGGGTTGGAAGGGACCTTGGGAGAACATCTAGGGAAGGTGTGGAAACAATCCTCCGTCCTTTTTTCAAAATTTAAGGTGCAGCTGGGAGTTAACATTTGTAAGGGTTTCTCCATCTTTGCTGGACCTCTACTAGCTGAAAAGCAGGTAGTGGGGCCCACTCATGGTTAGGAGCTTTTAATTACTCTTTTGGGGCAATGGAACATGCAGCTTTCATAGGGTGAACGGACTGAAGTTTTCTTACAAGCCAAGCTTGCCAAAGGGCAAGCGCTTTTCCCAGGCTGTGGGAACTTGTTGTGCCCATCTCTGCCAACTGATTTCTGCCCCAAGAGGTTTTTCACTGACATGTTGGACTGTCAGATGGCACTCAATAATCACTCTGGAAGGGATGGGCTGCAGGCTGTGGAGGGTCTTGGCCTGGAAGACCTATGAAAATCTTTAGGCTATTGGAGCCTCTCCCCTTCCCTACAGAATGTGAGCCACCGTCTTGTGGACATCTCTCACAGGTGTGTTTTCAAGGAAGAGAAGAACTTGACCATTTCCTGTGGGTTTTTTGTTTTTCCTAGCTGCCTCTACCAGTTTTCTGTTCAGTTGAACAATGGTTTTCTCTACTGTGAAGATGGCTTATTAGTTCTGCAGCTTGGCTTCTGCAAGTGTCCCTCTTTTTGCATTCTTTTGGTTAGGTGTGTCTAAAGTTCAGTCAGGTGTAAAATTGAATAGTGTAAGGTCTGCGTGTGTTGAAATGATGATCGAGGTGAGGTAACGACCCACTTCTTGAACTTTGTGCTAATGTGCTTTTGCACTAGCACTGAAAACAGTCCTTTCAGGATCATATCTGGAATCTCTAAAATATCATGTTTTGATGTTGGCAGACTCTGTTTGGAATTTGCTGGACTATTTTTGCTGAGTGGATGGAGTTGTGTAGCGCTTCTAACAATCATCGGCTGGTTCTCCTAAAGCAAGGCTGCCATAGTAAACAAAACCCTACCACATTTCCAGGCTGCCAGTGTGGAGCCAGTATGCACCAAGCTGTATATTTGCAGAAGTTTGAGTTACTGGCAAACTGAGTTGGTTTTAATATTACTGAAAATGATGCTAAATCTGCTATCTGAGCCACCCCCTGGTAATTTCTCCCAGCTCTAATTTTGAGTTCTGTGACATGGATCTTTCATTCTGCTGCATCCAGACCTCTGCTACCTTATGATCAAATTCCAGCTCCTGGGAGGACTTAGGTTTCTCCTCTGGTTTTCCATCATGGAGTAGTGAACAGATAGATCAGAACAGCAAGGGAGTGTTTTGTCTGTACTGTTCTGAAGGGAACGCCTGCCGACAGAGGAGTTGAAGGGGCACAACCTGAAGTGCCCGGCGTGCAGGTGGGTGTGTTGTAGGGTGCAGTGGAGATCATTGTAGGGCCCAGGGTGTGTGAAAGCTCTTCCATGATGTTAATCACACATGGCACTTAGTTTGGCAGTTGCTCAATTGGTTCAAAGTTGAATTAGAGAATTGAATAGTATTCAACTGCTTTTGCGATGAGCTGGTGACTCGAGGAGCCCAACGTGTGCTGCCTTTCCCCAGAGTTTCCCCAAAGGCTTCAGTGACTCTTGTGTAGGCTTCAACAGCCTGTGCATGCTCTCTAAAAGTTGGGAAAGCAGGACGAGGCATCCAGCTTGCATCTCTTGCATAATATGGAAGATTTTTTTGGTCCTTAAGATTATTGCCTCTGTCAACTCACTGTTGAAATAGCCTTTAAAACCAACCTCAAGCAAATTTCATCAGCCTTTGAGAATACTGTAAGGATCCCTGTATAAGAGAACCCTGAGTTGCTTTGGAGCTTGCCTTCTGCTACAGTGAAATGGAGTGTCTCCAGGTTAGAGTTACTCAGAAGTAATTATTTGTCATGCCTAGGAAACACCGTTGTAACAAAGAAGAATATTTTTGAAGTTCTGACTGCATTTAAATTAGGAGAGCAGTGATTGATTATTATTGAAATAATAAGACAAGGCATACTGGAGCATTAACTTCTTTATGGAGGTGTGAAGGGAGAGTATCAGCCTGAATGTCCACAATTCTTCTGCCGTGGTGGTCCCCAGCAGTCACAGGGAGAAGCTGAAGGGAAATCCTTGCCTATTGCCATGTGCAACCCTCCTGCTTGGCAGAAATACTGGTGTGTGACAGTTTTTAGCAGTGGACTTGCACACTCTGCCATCAGTAGACCTCAATATCTGGTTGGGGCTGGTTACAGGTAAGAAATGGGATATTTTAGTAAGAGGAGGTGAACATGACCTCTGTTCACTTGACTAGTCTATGTTGCTCTATTTCAGAGGTTAGCTACAGCAATGTTTTGTTTTCATTGTCTTTCTACGGATGTAATGGTTCTGTGCTCCTGCCTGGGGAATATAAAATCTTCTGTTTGGTTGTCTTCTGTGTGCTATTAATGATCCCAGCAATACAGCAAATGTCAGGGATGTGTCAAGATTAAAGATAAATGATTGTCTTCCAGTTTAGGTTCAAGCAAGTCACATCATTCTGCAATTTTGATCTCTTAGTATGGCTTTTCTGAATTTAGAAACCTATATTTCACAAGAATGAAGAATTTTTGACAAAACAAAGGCAAGTGAAATCACTTCTAACATATTGTAGTATATAACAGTATTCTTTTAATATGGCTTCTTGGTAGCATAGATGCATATAGCATTGAACCTTAAGGGCTTCTAGGAATTCCATGTGCACTCAAGCCTGTTGGAGATAACTATTGTGTCTGTGCTGTGGATGCACTCTTTGCTATTGTGTTAACAGCTAAAATGCGTAGGTGCCACTTGTGCTGCGCGCACATACCGTGAAGTAAAAGGCCCGAGTCCTTGATGCTTGTGGCTGCTCCAGGTGATGTACAGTTCCCATGCATTGTGTGTCCAGGGAGGGTTGCAAATGGGCATTGATTGCCCACCCTGCAATGCAGCTGGGATGTTGTAATTGTGCTAAATTCAGAGGGACTTCTTATCAATTCTGGTCACGATGGCTGCAGCGGAGGGATTGCAGGGAGCCGAGCTATCATTCTTCTTCATTCTTGCTGCTTACCTTGCTACATTCACTTCATCTTCCTTTCACCAGTGATTTCAAAGTAGAAATGGGTTCAGACTACATTCTGCTTGATAGTCTTTTGTTCCCTTAATAGTTTCCATAGCGAGGTAGACATGTATCCCTCCAGAAATGAAATTTAAGCATTGTTATTAAAATCCAAACCATCTCGATGTATCGTCATTTTAAATTTTTGGCCTGAGCTTTTGGGTTCCATTGGCACCATGCACCCTAGGGGGCATGTGTGCGGCATGCTGTATGTAGGCACTGCATTTTAGACTGGCTTGCTCTGTCTTTAGGTTAGGCAGTGGTCTCCTGTGTTCATGAGTAGATGGGGCTATTTATGTTAAAGGTCCTCACGGTGACAGTAATGCAAGAATTCACAGTAGTAGGAATATCCCTTCGAGTTTTATACTCACTGCTAGGAGTTATGATTAATGGTTCCTTGGTGTGGAGAATAGGTGTATTCTGACATTTTTTTTTTCCCAGTATTCCATCTTTATGTAAAGACCCATAGCAGAAGTGTTTGATTAATCTTATTTTCAAGTTGGGGAAAGCATGTATACTTCAAAGAACATGTGCTTTAATCTGTTGTTCTCCCTGCTTTGCTTTCTGCTTGACCTAGGCAGGATTGTGGATGGTGATTCTTAAACCATAAGTGTAATTTTATTGGTAAAATTTACCAAAATTTAGCCAAATATTTCTGATGCTTGTCTTGATGTTTAAAAAGACAAAAATGGCGTATATAATCTTGTGTCTTAAATCATGCACGTAACTTAGATAGCTCTATAGTGCCATAGAAGTTACCAAGCTCTAGAATAATCATAGAATCCCAGGTTGGAAGGGACCTCAAGGATCATCTGGTCCAACCTTTCTAGGTAAGAGCACAGTCTAGACAAGGTGGCTTTAGTTACAGATAAGTAAATTGGTTATGTCTGACCCTTCCTGTTGCTGGCACATTTACCTTTATGAAGGATTTCCCTCTTCGTATAGCGTAGTCTTTTCTTGTGCTGATCTCCCCTGCTTAGGGACCCAAAGGGTGAGGTATTCATATGTGGGGGGTAGGGCTGTGATCTAGTGCAAATGAACTAGCTAGACTTGAATAAGGTAAAATCTGTACTCTGCTTTCAGGCTTGATTCTATTTTAAGCTTTAATTGAGTCTACCACTTCTTGAGTGCTTGAGGTTTTCATGTGTTGAGAGAACAACTTTGTCTTGCAGAAGAGGAGAAAATGAACTTTTTTTTTTTTCTACTTTGACTAAGGTTGTAACACCAGTGCTAGTACTGGTTCAGTGTTAACACTGACTAGTACGATGTTAACACTGACGCGGAGCGCTCACTCTGCCTCGTGCGCTTGTATCTGTGGGATTAGTGGCTGTGCTAATCAAGTGTTTGGAGACATAAGTACCAATGGGGGAAAGGAGGAGAGTTAGTACCACAGAACGATAATCCAAATGCAAGAACTTACTATCCGTGAACTTTCCCGATGGCTTGGGAAGAAAACTCTCAAGGCTGGGATCTGAGACTCTTCTGAGACTGCAGGGGTAATTCAGTAGCTACTCCTGGCTTGCATTTCAAAGAAAACTTTAAAAGGGTAGCAAAAACTACCTCGTGTTAGGTGTGTGAGACTTCTTAAATATGAGCAATAACTAGTGACCTTTGATTTAATCCTAATGACGTGAAATCCGATGGGCCAGTGCTAGGCTCCCGTGCAAGTCTCATCCACTGTGGCTTTAGGTGGAGCACCCCTCAGTGTGCTTGCCTGGTATTTTGTCAGAGGGTATGTGCAGGCAGCTATAAACTCCAATACCTGAAGAAGGGGGGGCAGGGTAAGGATTGCTGCTCCTGCTTACCCCAGTTGCTGATGTTGTGCCCTGTAAGTTTCCTGGGCTTTGCTGCTTAAAAAAAGGAATGGTTGGACTTGAACCTGGATTCTCTGTTAAGCAGCACAGGCTGCTTTTAAGCCTAAAAAGGTGAAACGATGAAATCTCTTCATAGCAATATTGATTAAAGGCTGTGCACAAGTGTTCAAGCAGTATAGTCTTCTGTCTAGTATTGGGTAATGGGTGAAATGTCATGCTAACATGAAACAATTCATAATTATAAGCTGGACTCTACGGTAAAGCCCCACAGTGCTTTGCATTTCCCCCTTTGACCTATACACACGCCTAGGGCAGAAATACTGTGCTCTGAGAGCTGAGACTTAAATTGTACAGATGAAGTCAGATAGCAGTCGAAATCGGAGTCATTCAGGTTGGAAAAGCCCTTTAAGCTCACCAAGCCCAACCATTCCCCTAACTCTGCCATCCCACCACTAAACCCTGGCCCTAAGTACCTCGTCTCCCCGGCTTTTAAATCCCTCCAGGGATGGAGACTTGACCCCTTCCCTGGGCAGCCCCTTCCAGTGCTTGACAGCCCTTTTGGGGAAGAAATTTTTCCTAATGTCCAACCTAAAATTCTGCTTTCTCAGTTGGATTTGTTGTGTTGAAATCTGATCGAGGCAGTAGACTGTCTAAGAGGGTAAATGACAGATAAGTATCTTCACTGCTTCAGTTGAACTTCACACCTTAAAGGAAAGTAAGAATCCTTATAAAAGCAGAAGAAAATTCATGCTTTTTTTTTTCCCCCCCCTCTCTGCTGTCTCTCTCAATATAGTGACAACTTGAAGATGGTATAAATTTGCCTGTCTCAGAACTTGTCAGTGAGAAACTGGTGCTGATATTGGTGCGCAAAAATAGATACCATGCTTTCATCTCGTAGGCTTTTATGTTCTGGGTAGTGACTTTCCCCACCCACGTTTTTTCAGCCATCTTATGACTTCTACAGCAATCTCACCTTTATCCAAATGCATCCGATCAGAGCAGCTCCTAACCGGGAGATGGAGGGTTGTCTGCCCTCTTGCCTGCTCTCTCTGAGAGCAAGAAGTATTATTTTGTTTAAACACATTGGTGAGTTCTGTAACTCTTCAGGCGAGTGCGTTCTGGCACTGAGCGTTACTTGCTATGTAACGTGATGTATCCCTGGAACTTGATGACATAAGCCATGACCTTCACCTCTAGTTGCTCACGGAAAAACGTTATTTCCGTGACCTTACTTACCTCTAAGGGCCATGTGCTGTGTTAGAAGCTTGTTTGAGTATTTTACTCTAGAGTAAGGAAAACTGCTGGTAAATCAGGTACCAGTCTGCTTTGTCTACTGGGTGAGTAGTGCCCAGTCCAAGCCTCCTGTCTTTACTCCTGAAGGACTGTCACTGTTTTAAGAAACTCTTTGCTATGTGAACATCTTTAAAAAGGAGGTGCCTCCCAGGTTTTTAAGGAATGACCAGAAGTGATTTTTTTGTAAACATGGCATGGCATGACCCTCTTAAGCTGTTCCATGAGACATCTTGCTGTGAGTGAAGGAGATCATTAAACCTCTTCAAACTAGATGAAGAGTCCCTTTTAGATAATACTATTTAACTGAGGATATCCTTTGCTTACAATACACTATGCAATGAACCTTGATATTACCACACATTTAACTGACTTTACAATGGTGACTGACTTTGACAAAGGTCACTGGAGTTTTGTTTAATATTATTTATTTATATATATTTAGCTTATAATTTAATATATATTTGATATAGCTTGTCCACGTTTGTAATTTTATCAGTCTTCATGCATTACATTCACATATGCTCTTGTATTCTGTCTAAAGGAATACATCGTATAGAAGTGACTGTTTAGCAGCCTGCTATTGTCATAATAAATCTGAACTAAAACTGGTCTGATATACTTTGTAATTTTGGGGGTGAATGTAAGGATCCGTGTGAGTCTGGTGAGTAATCACGACTGAAAGGCAGGTTCTCTTATCTGTTTCCTCTGAGGAACAGTTATGAACTGTAGCCAGCTTAATACTAAATACTTTTTGAACCAAGCCCTAGAAATATACTTCTGGATTGTAGGGTTTATCATTTAATTTAGAATCCAGAAAACTGTATGAAGTGTTCACTCCTGATAGATCTGGTCGCTGTGCTGAGCGCAAAATGTGAAAGTTAGTGGTTTTCCTTTTAAAACTCCTATATGAAAGGAACTAAAAAGACCATTTAGAGACAAATAGCCAATTTGTAAGTCATCATGCTCCTTGGTAGCTGAAATGCCAACAAAATATCTCAAATCTGTGTCACCTGCTCAACTAAGCACAGGATTTTTCACTTTAATCCTTGTGCTCAGCTGAATAGATGTGTCTATTGGTGGGGAGTTAACTAGGCAAAATTCTCATTCAGGCAGAAATGATTGCTAGGAGTGATCTCTTAACTGTTACAGATCCGCTCCTTTTCCAAATAATGGGATTCCTTCAAGAAGTCTGTCTTAATAATTGGTGTCCAATACATTACGTTATCTTCACCAATGAAAATCCTTTCTTTATTTTAAGAAAGGGAAAGTAACAGAAAAGACTCAAGTGTTCTGCCTGGGGCTTTCTGCTGACTTACCCGATAGTGATTTTAGTTGAATATGAATTCTTTGTCAGCAGCAAAGGTGGTTTTGGCTGTTTTTTTACTTAAGCCAGGTTGCTTCTGTTTCCAAAGAGTAATGACAATGTAGGGCAGCTTAATCTCCACGTATTATGTAGATCCCTGGGACATGGAAAAACTTCAATCTCCAATTAGGAGTCTGACTTAGTTGAAATAGAAAGCTAAGTTGTAATAAGTAGTAATGCCTGGGATGTGGTGATAATAGCCAAAATAAACTGCAGTGCCTTGAGGACTGGGAAGCTGGTGATGCTGTCAAAGCAGATAAGTTGTTCTCTTCTCTCTTGGCTAATTTTGTATTTAATATAATTTTGAGAGGTATTATCGCTCTCCCCAATACACTTGAGAAAATGTAGCAAAGGAAGAATGGTTGAATGCGTTCGCTGCAGCTTTGCACTTTGAGACCTCCTGTGTGATAATGGTTCTTTGAATTGAAAATCTTCTTTTAAAGTTGATGAATTCCATTGTTATTTTCCAGACACAGGTGAGTGAATTGAACTTAAGTATCACAGAATTGTTCATGTTGGAAAAGACCTTTAAGATCGTCAAGCCCAACTGTTAACCTAACCCTGCCATCCCACCACTAAACCCTGTCCCTAAGCATCTTGTCTTCCCAGCTTTTAACTCCTTCCAGGGGTGGGGACTCGACCACTTCCCTGGGCAGCCTGTTATCTTTGCATGGACATGTTTAATGTCATAGGTCCTGGCTCCTGGTCCAGACTAAGTGTATCTGGAAGCCAGCATCCTTTTCTCAGGCTGGGAATGTGGCAGTGGGACAACCTCTTGTCAGCATGGGCTGAAGTCCTAGTTAGCATACACCAGGCGGGCAGGGAGACTTCACCAAGTGGGTTTGAAACCAGCAAAAGAGGAGGAGGTGAAATCCATGAGGATTAAAACTAGGAGGATCACTCTGATGTACCTTTGATAGAAATTCTGATCTCGGCACAGGAGTAGCAAAGTAGATGCAACACTAAAGAGTTTCACTGACTACTAAAATAAATGGCCCTTGTTGGCGGACTCGAGCATGCAGACTAAGGGATAGCGACCCACGAGTCACTCCAAACACACGCCTGTTTTGTTCTTGTGCTACTTGCATGCTAGCGAAGGTAAGCTAAATAGAGGTCAGGGCTTCTGCTGGAGACAGTTGTGTTTTAGCATGTTGTCTAGTGCTGTCTTTACCTGACATCCCAGGTATGGGGTCAGTCTGTACAAAGCATGCGAATACGTACCCTTGCACACCAGGTAAGATGTCTTATACTCAAGGACTTAGTGGGTGCTAGCTTGTCATCCTGGTGACTGCAAGAAGGAATAAAATATTAAAATATCCCCTTTTCCAGGTCAGCACGTGCTCTGTTTATGAGTTAGCTGCTTGATCTTGCTTAGGCCTCCTACTGAGGCTATTTACTACATTAGTCAGGAGGATATTCTGTATGTTTGATGCAATTCTAGTAAACATTTGACTGCTAATCAAGTCCTGTCATTTGGTTTATAATATTCTTGTAAGAACAGGATGGAGTGGGCAGGCAAGCTAGCTTTTGTGGTGCTGATCCCATGCCATGTGCATATCAGCATTTTGACAAGAGGGAGGGGTTAGGTACTTGCTTATGTAGCAATTGAACATCCTTGTCATATGTGTATGCAGGAGAAGTATGTTGTTCTGATGTTCTACAGTGTGTAAAAAAAGCCCCTGTCTCAAAATACCATGTCCCCAAATGGTGCAGGTAGAAGACTACGTTATTTATCAGCTTAATTTATCATCTCTCCCACGACTGCTATATTTGGACAGCAAGTGACTTAGACTTATTTTGCATTTTTGTTTCTACAAGCCAGCCTCTTTCTCTGAAAGGCAAATGTTCTGTCTGTAAATCCCAGTGCCTTGGGGTGTGTTTCCTCATTCCAGAGGAGAGCTCATTTTTCATGGGCTGTTGTAGCTGGAAAGCAGTGCTTCTAGGAAGCTTGCTTCTGTGCCTGCTCTGCTGAGCTTTTCTGAAAGCACAGGCAGATATCCCCTCAAATTTAACTTTCTGCATTTGCTTTCCTGAACTCCCAGGGGTTTATATTTGGGACCCATCTGTTATCTTGGCCTCACATGACAATTTTACATGGCTTGTTTCTTCTCACTTCCTTCATGTGGATATGAGTTGTTTGCATTTATTTTCAAACTTAACACCAATATCTAATTCCTTGATGTTGTACTACCCACAGAGCTGCAGATATTTTTATTTGGATGTGACCAGTAACCCACTGTTAAGCATCAAAGTCAGCGTTGAAGACTTCCTGTTGGTAAAACAGGATTATAAACATCAAAAGGTAGCTACACAGCACAAACTTATTAACTATTAATTATGTTATTTCTGTGTACAGTAGTAGCTTTTTGATTTGCTCCTTTAGTAGCTCTGGGGAAAGGGCTGTTATGGAGGTGGCTGAATTATCTTCTGCACATCTGACAATGTGATTCATGATGGAGACCTAGAGCTGAATTAATACATCGCTGCAATAGGGAGGCAGGCTGAAAAAGCAAGCCCTGCCTGCTAACTTGCTTTGATAGCAAGGAAAAAAAAAATCATGTTTCCCTCCATAAGAGTAATATGGACAATATCTTCTACTTTAGAAAACTTCCTTCCCATTTACCTGCTAGTTTTTCTTTAAAAAAAAAAAATATCTTTCTGATTGCAGTGGATTTCACAACTTGTGCTTTATCTTACCTTGGTCAGGCAAACAGCCAAACAGCCACTGCTATCCTTTTGTCCTTCCTCATCCAACAAAATAGTCTGTGGTTGTTGCACAGCTGGAGTGAGTACTAAATAGAGCACAGAGAGTACTGCAGGCAAAAACAAGGTATCTGCATTAAACACCTCTCCCTCCTCCCTGCTTTCAGAGAGCGTTACTTTTCCCCACCTCGCCACTCTGGGCGCTTATTGCTGATATAACCTGTCTGCTTGCTGGGGAAGCAGCTCATTCCAGGGAACTTGGGTGGCTGGGAAGATGTTGAGAAAGGAGTCTTAGTCTTTTTATTGTATCTTAGAATGAGCCCAGAATTCGTTGTTATTCTAATTCTTGATTTTTCTTGCTGTGCAGAAGGAAAAGATGTAATTTCTATCCTGACTTCATGTGCTCTGAAATGCAGCCTGACTTGATAAGCGATGATGGCATAGCCGCTGCTAAGTAGAGCAGCTGTAGGGGGTGGAGAGAGGCCGACTTTCCTGTCTGCTATTTGGAATGGCAGTAATTTTCCCTCCTTGAAAATACATTTTTAGAACTTTACAAATAAGAGTGATATGGCACAACTTATAACTGGAGGCAGTGAAGATGAGGCACAGTGAGATTTTTATTAAAACCCCCCACTTTTAAAGTAATATCTACATTATATTTGACAAAGCAATCCAGAGTACCTTGGTTTTTTCAGTGATTTTGTTATTAACGCATGGAACATCCAAATACAGTTTAACCTTAAAGAGCCCTCTTGTATAGTAGCCAGATCCTCTTTGTGAGTTGGGTTTTCTTTTGGTTTTGGACTTTAAAGGATTTAAAGTTGAAGGCAGCTTTTTTCACTGACTTCTTGGAGAACTTTTCTTACAGCTGGTATTTATAATGATTTCAGGTACATTGCATTCTAGTATGTGTTCTCAGAATTGGGTTTTCTTGATTTTGGGGTTTTTTTTGGTATTTAATAAAATCTGGTAAGAAATAAGAGGTGGGCAGACTTCCTTGAGTTGAAGCTACTTGCAGTTGTGGGTAACCATCAAATGCTGTCCTAGTTCAGAAGTAGTTTTGCTACTATACAACACTTCAAGCACATGCTGAACTTAATGAAAATTCACAACTGGATTATGCTAAAGAGGAAATCCCAGCACTGCAGTAGGAAAGGGCAGAAGAAATCACAGCATCGCAGTAGAAAAGGGCATAGTAAGAAGTTTGCTGATACTTGGACTTAATAATTAAAAAAAACCCCAAACCATCGCACCCCCCCATTCCCCGCCCCTCCCCTCCCCAAACAAAGCTCTACTTCCAAAGCAAAATGAATTGCTGTCTGATCTTTCCTTTAGAATTAAGTAAATTGATCAACCAGAAGCGCTAATAAGTGTGGCAGTTTTACCCTAGGACTCGGAGTAGTTTGTACTGCTGACAAAGCAACAGTATATTTATTAAAATTGTTGAGTCTTTATTTTGTTTATTGCTTGAGGTGCCAATAGCAGTGAATTACTGAGTAGCCAAGAATGGCATCAGACAATGGGCTTATTTGACTGCTTTCTGTGCTGTATGCTCTTTACCACCATTTTTAAGAGGGTGTGTTGGAGATCCAAGCATCAGGTGATAAGGGATTAAATCATTAATGCGTGTCAATACAGCTAGGAGGGTCTTGACACAGTTTCAGATGGAGATTTGCCATTCGTATGTCAGGAGTGTTGGCAAAATCCAAGTTTCCTGAAAGTAGGTGTAGAAAACCTAGTTATGGTGCTAGTGCTTTTTACTGAAACCATCTGGATTTGGGTCTTTGGCATTAATGAAGAACTTGTTCTTTATGTAAGAAAGGAAAGAAAATCCTTACAGAACAGTCAACCTAGAAAACGTAAGACTTCCCCTTCTTTCCTCTTCTCCCTCGCTCCAGAAAAGGAACTTGGAGAACGTGCTACATGAAATGCAATTAAAAGGTGTCTGGAACCAAATGTTGCATCTTGCTTAGAAAACATTCACTGATATTTTTAATCCAACGTCAGAAATTACTGCTGTGTTCCTGTTGTCAGTGCTGAAAAGTGTGGTTCAGGAGGAGGATCTGAACATCAGCCGGTCTGTCTACAGTTATTTAAGGCATAGGCTCCCAACCTTTGCTGATTTGGAGGGCTGCAGATCTTGCTGGTTTTCATAGAATCATAGAATCGTCTAGGTTGGAAAAGACCTTTAAGATCATCACGTCCAACCGTTAACCTAGCACTGCCATTTAATCACTAAACCCTTCTTTTAAATACCTCCAGGGATGGGGACTGGACCACCTCCCTGGGCAGTCTATTTCAGAGCCTGACAACCCTTTCTGTGAAGAAGTTTTTCCTAATGTTTAACCTAAACCTGCCCTGGTGCAACTTCAGACCATTGCCCCTCATCCTATCGTCTGTTACCAGGGAGAAGAGGCTGACCCCCACCTCACTACAACCTCCTTTCAGGTAGTCGTAGAGGGCGATAAGGTCTCCCCTCAGCCTCCTCTTCTCCAGACTAAACAA
>NW_009259328.1:689862-715453 GCF_000687185.1 Egretta garzetta
TTCCGGGTACAGGCCAGGATGCCACTGGCTGCCTTGGCCGCCTGGGCACACTACTGGCTCATATTCAGCCAGCTGCCAACCAGCACCCCCAGGTCTTTTTCCACCAGGCAGCTTTCCAGCCACTCTTCCCCAAGCCTGTAGCGCTGCATGGGGTTGTTGTGACCAAAGTGCAGGACCCAGCACTTGGCCTTGTTGAACCTCATACAATTGGCCTCGGCCCATCAATCCAGCCTGTCCAGGTCCCTCTGCAGAGCCCTCCTCCCCTCGAGCAGATCGACACTACCACCCAGTTTGGTGTCGTCTGCAAATTTACTGAGGGCACACTCAATCCCCTCATCCAGGTCATTGATAAAGATATTAAACCAGACCGGCCCTAGAACTGAGCCCTGGGGGACACCGCTTGTGACCGGCCACCAACTGGGTTTAACTCCATTCACCACAACTCTCTGGGCTTGGCCATCCATCCAGTTTTTTACCTGGTGAAGAGTATACCTGTCTAGGCCATGAACTGCCAGCTTCTCTAGGAGAATGCTGTGGGAGACTGTGTCAAAGGCTTTGCTGAAGTCCAGGTAGACAACATCCACAGCCTTTCCCTCGTCTACCAGGCGGGTCACCTGGTCATAGAAGGAAATCAGGCTGGTTAGGCAAGACCTGCCTTTCTTTTTGTATCTGCCTGAGGGTGTTGGAAAACTTGCTGAATTCCAGGTGGGATGGGGTCAGCTTGTCTAAAAATGCTTTTATTTTCTGGCCAGCTGGTACAGCAAGCCTACCCTTAGCAGTGATCTTAGGTCAGTATAATGTGTAACTGAAGAGTCTGAAGATGGATACTTACAATTAAAAAACCGGTTTAGTACTTAGAAATTGAAAGGATAGGCTTGGTAAGTAAGAGAATTTAAGACTAAAGGATTCTTTAACGGTAACAGTGAATTCACCTCTTCATGTAGCATGACCTTTTCTTGGTGGAAGTATAAAGTGAAATTCGATCAGGTGAAGGAATAGCTTGCAATATAGTCAGGTTTAATGGCTTTCCAAATGCAATTACATTATTTTGATCATTTCATGCTGAGTTTGGAGCTAGGTGGTAGTTATCTGAAGCTTTTCAGAATCTGGAAGTATATTGGGTTTTGTGGGTGGGTTTTTTTTTCCCTTCCCGCTCATATGCGGGCTGGCAAACTGAACGTACTTGAAAACAAGTAGTGGTAAGTACCAGAGCAGTTGTCTGGTATATTAATCTATGCTTTGTGACTTCCTGAGCTCTGTTTTCTGAAGATGGGTCATGTGTTAGTGTCTGCCTTCCAAGCATGTTGCTTTGTGGTTTTTATCACATTTATTGTGATCTTTTTCTTCTCCAGGGGGCAGAGTCCTTTCCCCCACGCTTCCAGTTTACTGGTCTCTAAACTGTCTCTGCTCATTTGTTACTTCTACTGTTTGCAATCAAATTAACAGAATTTAGCCAAGTATGATTTTGGGCAAAAAGGGAATTAGGTACATGCACGCATGTATAGAAGAATTAAGTGGTTATGAGCAGTGACAAGCTGGCACGTGTGAATTTTAAACAACTTTGCCTAAGCGGACAGAGCAAGTTCAAGTTCCATCTTTCTGCCCCCTACCACTCTTGGTTTAGAGCCCTCTTGGTTTTGGGTTAAGAGCAAATAAAATAAGCTACCTGTCCACCTGTAACAAGGGAAGAAGCTGTAAAGATACCAGGCAACTCTGTCTTCAGCTAACTGATGGCTTCAAATGGCAATAATAAACCGATGTTCTTCCATTTTTGTTTTCTTTGAAATGCCTTTGCTCAAACCAGTAGGGCCTGCAAACAGGTATTGTTATTTCTAGCTGTTGTATGAAGTAGTCACCTTTCTATTGAAATTTTGGGCTGCTTTATAGACTCACAGTTACTCAAATACAAGTATTGGGCCAAGTAACATCTGTCTGTCAAACGAATTGGTGAGGACATTTTGGTCCAGTTTTTAATTTCTTCTGACAATATTGGTTATGAACTGATGACTTTGTTTTAAAAGGTTACTATCACATTCTCTGTAATTTTGCCTTCATCTTTTTGAGATTATCATTCATTGATGCATTCTGCCAGGTTTGGTTGTGCTCTTAAAAGTGTACCATGTTACAAACCCCAGGTATAGTAGATTATCATTGTGTAGAAATTGGATATGGTGGAATAGCTGTAGTGTCCATGTTAATGTTTTTATCCATCCCTTTAATTGTCCATCAAATGGGCGACTTGGTCTGATATTTTGCAGTCACTTTGCATGTGTTAGCATAATGTTGCTGGACTTACACAATTACTAATAAAAATGATCCATCTGTAACACCTCTGTCAGTAATTGTGGAGTAAATGTAGTAGCTTGTGTTTGTGTAGATGTTGACTGAGGTTTTTTTGGAAGAGATTAGTTAGTTTACCCCAGGAAACTTGAAATACGGTTTGGATATTGAACTACTGATTCTTTTGTTGTCTTCTGCATATTCCAGTAGATTATGAACTTGTGCTTTTATGTGTCTTTTTATAGCTAAGCTTCCTGTTTCCAGATCATGTGTTGCAGGGCCATGCAGTGTAACCTGTCTCGGTAAGTCAGCTTAACTGCGGTCTAGCTTGCACAACACACAATGATAATAGATTTAAAATTTAATAATACTAAATGACATACAGTCCTGGCAAACTTCTAACCACCGCCCCTTGCAAATGGTTTTATTAGACTTGCAATTGATGTTTGAGGTAATTAGTGCATACTGTGGCATAGTGTGTTACTTGAACTTTCTGGATAGGTCAACAGGCTAAATGTGGGCAGCATAAATGCAGCTAGTTGGGGGATCAGAAGCATGATAAAGACATCTTGGAGCTTGGCAGCAATGCGTTCTTAATACAAACCAGCAATGCATATTTTTGCTTGCAGGGGAATTTGGGGAGTAGTGTCATGATTTACTACTTTGTTACTTACAGCAAGAACTGCAAACGGGGACCTGGAGAGCTGTTTGTTAACGATACAGCAGGCTTTTATCTTGGATGCAGAAGAACGTGTAGCTCTGCTAGAATCTCACAAAGGATGCTTAAGAATAATCAGTATTAACACTGGCGTGTGAAATGTATTTAGGAACCCACTTTGTCTTTGAAATTGTGGTGGTGCTTGAATAATTTGATACACATCGCTATGGGTAACTGAGGGCTGTTCTACTTTACTGGAGATGGTTTCACATGGTGCAAGATGCTCAAAAGGTGGGGATGACCTTACAGGTCTTCTGTATTTATTTTAAAACTGTGAGTAAAACTACTTTTGGCTTTGAAGGAGCTGAGACTTATGAATTACAGGCTCTAAGTTCAAGTGTGGGTTGTTAGGAATAAGTACTTCCGTGCAGTTGCTTTAACAGTTTGGTTATTAATGGTGTTCAGTTTCTCTCTTACCAAATTCACTTGAAGCTTAGCATCAAGCAGGACTAAGCTTTGCTAATCCTTCAAAAATGTGTGAACATGAAGCACACAAGTAGTTAATGGAGTCAGTGGGACTACTGATAGCAATGCATGTAAGGATTCTGCAGTGTTAGGATGCCTATTTTCTGGGGATACCCAAGAAATGCCAACACCGTTCATCTGTTTGCCTGAACGTTTAGATGAAGGCTCATCTGCACCGTTATTTTCCTTCTTATGTAGAGCACTCCGCATACGTGAAGCATACTGGTGTCACCCAAAAGCGTGCGCTCTAGGACTGAAGGGTCATGGGGGGAGGGAAAAGAACCCCCACAGTTGTAAAGAGCTTCAAAAACTTCTGTTCTGTTCCAAATAAATCTCTTTCCAGCCTCTGGCTGAAACTTGTTCGCTGTGGAGAGAAGCCAGCCTGTGGCCGGGGGGAGCCAAAGCCAGCTGTCAAGAGGAGAAGCTGGCAGCTGAGTGAAGTGTTTTAAAATAATTGCGTGGGGAGCATTCAGTGAAAGCTCTCTCACATTTTCCTAGCCATACTTGTCGTTTCAGTACATCACTGATTTAAAGAAAAGAGGGGGGAAAAAATGTAAAAAAATCTGCAATATAGTCCTATAGGAAGCTGGGGACTTCAATTGCCTTCCCAAGTTCAGGGTAACGACTGAGGCTGAGTACGGTGTAAACAGAGGGGAAAGAAGTGCCCTCGTGTAGAGGGGGCAATTTTTGTCAAGTATCACAATATTTAGTATTTGAACTCCCACCTGCTGCAGTCATGTTCTGGAATTCCAATTTTTATTTAAAGAGATGATGATATTTTTAAGCTGTCTTTATGGATATATTTTGCTACAGCACATAACCAACTTTTAATGCTCTATGGGGAAAATGTTTGGCTTGCAGTGAAGAGCCAGAAGTGATAGATGGGCCTGCATTTTTATTTGCAAAGGAGAATTTTTTGCTGAAGTCTTTGCCAAAAACTTGATGGGCAGGAGCGTGAGGAAGGGGGCTCAGTATAATCCATTTGTAGAGAAGCTACTGATTTTCTTCCCTGCAAACTTTGGGTTTAAACAGGTAGTGTTTTTTAAATTCAGGCACAATAGATACATTCTGTAGAAGCCTTGTGGTTTGTGCGGTTTTTAAAAATCAGTGAATCTTTACCAGCAGCACAAGCAACAACAGCATTTACAGCTGAATGTGATTGGAATTTTGTTAAATAATTAGCTACTGTTCTGTATCGAATGCAAATGTTGAGTTTGTAGCCTCTTTTCCTCCTGCCTCTTTCCTCTACACCCAGTCCCCTCCGCGCCAGGATGCAAAGTGGATGTTAAATCTTAGTAAGCTTTGGAGCAGACCTGGAGTGCCCTGGTGTTCAGGGATCTCCGAGCAGTTTATAACCTAGGCATTATCCAGGTTACATCAGTCGGTGTTCCTCAGCACCCCCAGATGCAATGTAGGGACAAGCTATTTGTGTTATCTCACCAGAGTGACCCACTTCTGCTGTTCTTGCCAGCAAGACTCAGGGTGCCAGGTGGAAAGTTAGTTAAAATTATTTTATTTAAACTTGTGCAAAACTCTGGCTAAATGCTTCTCATCAGGTGAGAACAGTTAAATTGATGTAACTTTGATTCCAGTAAAACCAGGGCAATTTAAATAGATACAATTGTTGTTAATAGTGAACTTACTAATGCCCAAAGCACCACATTAATGCAATTACACTTCGAAGCGTGTGTGTGTGTATATATATTACTTACTTTGTCACAGAGTTATGTCTAAACTAAGTGTAACTGATCTCACTTGTCGCAGACCAGGCTCTGTGTCTCCAGGCTGCTTCCTTTGCTTCATCAAATGGCTCGCCTGTATTTGTGCATTTGCCTGTGCACGAGGTGAGGGTTATGCCAGTAAAGTACTTCACACATGCTGAACTTTTTGATAGACGAACACTAATGGAGCCTTGAAGGCGCAGGAGAGGTAGGAGCCCTCCTCATCTACTGGATGCCATATTTACCCTCTTTTTCCAAGAAATGAAGGGGTATTTTGTTGTTTTTTTTTTTTGTGGGAGTGGGAGAATTAGAGAAACTGAAGAGAGGGGAAACTAAAAGCAAACTTTCAGAAGCAACTGCTCTCCTGTGTTAAACTCGATTTGCACTTCTAAGGTTGCGGATGAGCTGTGGTCAGCTTTTCAGTTGTCCCCATGAAAACGGTGGCCTTGAGGTTGTTTGTAATCTTAACCTGTACAAAGTCTAGGAAATATTAGGAAGAGCTTTTTGAATTAAAGATGACATGAACCATGGCCCTGGGAATTTTGCAGCCATGTGGGACACTTGGCCTTGCCTCTGGAGTGGAGCTGGGTTCCAGTTGTGTGCTCTTATCCCCTCACTTACTAAAATAATAAAAAAACCCCATAACCCAGAATACTCTCAATTATAGAATCATAGAATCACAGAATGGTTTGGGTTGGAAGGGACCTTTAGAGGTCACCCAGTCCAACCCCCCTGCAGTGAGCAGGGACACCGCTAACCAGATCAGGTTGCTCAGAGCCCTGTCCAACCTGGGTCTTGAAGGTTTCCAGGGATGGGGCCTCCACTACCTCTCTGGGCAACCCCTTCCAGTGTTTCACCACCCTCATTGTAAAGAATTTCTTCCTTGTATCCAGTCTAAACCTACCCTGTTTTAGTTTAAAACCATTACCCCTTGTCTTGTCACTGCTGGCCCTACTAAAAAGATTGTCCCCATCTTTCCTATAGGCTCCCTTTAAGTACTGAAAGGCCACAATCAGGTCTCCCCGCAGCCTTCTCTTCTCCAGGCTGAACAAGCCCAACTCCCTCAGCCTGTCCTCATAGGAGAGGGGCTCCAGCCCTCGGATCATTTTTGTAGCCCTCTTCTGGACCTGCTCCAACACTTCCATGTCCTTCTTGTGCTGAGGGCTCCAGAGCTGGACGCAGTACTCTAGGTGAGGTCTCACCAGAGCAGAGTGGAGGGGCAGAATCACCTCCCTTGACCTGCTGGCCACGCTTCTTTTGATGCAGCCTAGGGTATGGTTGGCCTTCTGGGCTGCCAGCGCACATTGCTGGCTCATGTCTGGCTTTTCGTCCATCAGTACCCACAAGTCCCTCTCGGCAGGGCTGCTCTTAATCCTTTCTTCCCCCAGCCTGTATTGATACTAGGGGTTACCCCGACCCAGGTGCAGGGCCTTGCACTTGGCCTTGTTCAACCTCGCTTGTCCAGGTAATTGTAAAGTCCTGTTTAATCTTTAAACCCATACATAAATTGTTTTTATTTGTAACCAGTCCTTGATAATACCAATTTAGCAGCGCTGTCCTTACATAGTTTATTCAACTGTTTCATAGTGCATACCAGTGTTCCCAACAGATGCAAGCTTCTTGTCAAACCAAGCAAAATTACCTTCCCAATGTGGATTCTTAAGCTGATGTGGGGGAGGGAAGAAGAGATTGGTTTTGTGCTTTAAATTACTGTTATTTTTCTGTTTTTTATTATATTTTCTATTCCTTATGTAATTATAGCCTAACTTACTGTATAAACCAGGATTTGGTTTTTAAACTTAAAATGGGATGCATTTGGAAGAAATTTAAGTTTTCTTAATGTAATCCAATTATATTAATGCTGGTCTAGTTTAAGTGGCTAGTGGAGACAAAACGGCATTTGGAATAACAGTAAGTGCTGCAACTCCTTTAGACCTTCATAGCAGGAAAAATACTGTCACTGAGGCATCGTATGTGAACAAGTAGACAAGCTCTGGATCCAGAATGTGCTTATATTCAGTCTTGCTCCTCTGTGTTATTCCCTTAGGCAGTGGTTTTTCTCATCTAGGTAGGACCGCATCACCATAGGAACAGAGCGCTTTCAGAATATTTTTCTGAAAGGAAGAGACATTTTACAGCAATTTCTTTTTTTCCTGCCTTAGCATGTGGGAGAAAAACCTTGACTTGTTTGTGTTTCATTGCGTGCGAATAAATGTTTGTGTGGCAGGAAGCGTGGAAAAATAATTCAGAAGACATCTAAAGATGAGTTTAGCGTTAATTCCTAAAAGCTGATGGTTCCATGGCTTGTTTTTATTCTTAAGTGAATTTTGTGTCTTAGTTCAGTTGGTTTGAAAACAGTCTGTTGTGTTTGGATGCAGGTCTCTGGATGACAGCCCTGTGGCTATGATGCGGCTGCTGCATGCAAGCACCTTTCTGGCAGAGCAGGGTGGGGTTTAATGCGCCCGTTGTTGTACTCAGATCCTTCCCTAGCTTGGGCTCTTACTGTGAACTAACGTCACACTGCAAAACCCCTGAACTTGTCTGAGAGGAATGAGCATACCTATGCAAATCGACCAGTGTGGTTTGGGTGAAACCAAGTATTTTGTTCACTTTTATCCATAAAAGCAGGCGTGCCCCCTCTCCCCCATTTGCTGGTACTGGGTGGCTGAGGAAACCCCAGTCTGCAAAATGAATTTAGTGTTCGCACAGGACTTCTAGGAATACGAGCTGTTTGGAATAGTTCCTACTAGTTCTTCATTGGGAAGAGGTGGGCAGCATCCCTACCTCTTCAGCATATGGATCTAAACCCGCAGCTTCATGTCAGTTTTGACTAATCTGTTGGGTTTATAAGCAAGGGCTCTGATCACAGATGAGTTTTTCATATTTGAGTGTTTGCAGTTTTGATGTCCTAGGTAAGTAAGGATGACTGTATCTGATGATGGTGTGTGTGTCTTGAATGATGCACAGTTAGATCCATTCTCTTTCAGCAGTACTTCCAAAAGTTCTGTGTCTCCTTCTGAAGTAGGGAGTGGAATGCATGCAGGATTATGGTTATGAAACTCATGGAGAATCATGTGTGTATACTTGTTTGGCACAAAAAGAGTGTATTAGCATCCTGGTTTTACTTCAGTTGAGGCTTTGGCTCGGGGTTCACTTTCCCTCTCCCTCATGCCTTTCCTCTTGTGCTCATGGGTTGAACAGAACATAACATGCTGGTGAACTAGCTGTCTCAGAATAGGCTTTTACTTAAAAATCCAACTCTAAAACCCCTGCCTTTCCACGTAGTCGTTGAGGCTATCTGTTGATACTTGGTGTCTTCCCTTCTCCTTAAGACCCGGGGAATATTCAACTTCCTTCATCCCTTCTTTGAGGAATCTTTATTTGCCAGCTGATGCCAGCTTACTGCTATGCCAGGTCGTTTTGCAAAATCTCTGTAGTTGAGGGGTGAAACAATCCATTCCCGTAACCGTATTCTTTTTTGGAAGGCTTGCCTGTATCTTTGTGCCTTTAGCTAACCCCTTGTACTACTTGTCCAGATAGTTTTGTTTGGTGCTTAAATATCGGTGTCAAACTGAAGGATATGTGTCTCTAAAACAGTGTTCTTTACTGAGAGTGGAATTTAGGTGAGGAAGATTGCAAGACTTGTAGTACGCAAGATGTTCAACTCAAATGGAAAACTCTTTCCTGGGGAGAGTGGTATGTTCCCGGTGAGCAGGTGCTTGTCCACGATAGTACCTGGGTAGGAACATAAGCAATTAAGCAGTTTCACTTGTTAAAAAATGTTAGTTTTGATTTTTCTTAATACCTAGATAGAATTTTTGCTGCAGCAGACTGGCCAGAATGCCTGTGCTGGGGCTGAGAGGATATATCACTGCTAGAGCAGCTCGGAGCTGGATTAACTTCAAACCTCTAAAAATAGCTTGCAAGCCATCAAAAGCAAAAGCGCTTTTTCCTCTACTGAATCATGTATCCCGAAGGGAGGGCATATGAAAATTAATCTGTGCTGCTTTCTCAGTGGAGTCCTGCAGCAAACGGGCTAAACAATAGAGCACAATGCTACTGTACGCTTTGAATAGGTGGAATTTCTGCAGCAGTGTTACAGCATAATACATGGCAAATGAGGTTTTAAATCTGATTATATTAAAATGAAATACTACAAGAAATTCTGCTGCTTCTAAGTACTTCTTTCCCCAGGCTTCTAAGGTTGCCTTTGAGAGACAGTTATGTCTTAATATTTCATGATTATGAGTAGCTTGAATTCACCTTTTTCTGCAATCGTTCTCTTACACTTCAGTGTTTGTAATAACGCCTTTTGTAGGGCTGGTTGCTAGCGATCTCGAATTGATTGGGTGAAGTTTAGTAGCTTCTGGAGCCGAGCAGGCTGTTCGGGTCTGGTCTCACTGACATGGACGTAGGAAGGGTTATTGCCTCTCTCAGATGGAGCTTGTTGACTCTTTCTCCTTTTATTCCAAAGGGTAAAGCATGACAAGACAAATGTGGGTTTTCTGACACTGTGACAGCTTTTCAGCAGTACTTCTCCTGTTGATGATTTATCTGTGGAAATACAAACTTCAGCTCTTCTTAGGCAGCGTTGCACTTTGTGCTTTTGCCAGAAGAGTAATAACTGCGTATAAGCAGTTTGCATAGGTAGTCACTTTTTCTTGTCCAAACGTTGTTTATAGTTTCTTACCAGGTTATACTGTAATCTGTGAATGTGGTTAACTAGAAATTTACACCTTAGAGTTCTGGCTTTTACTTACAAAAGATATAGAGAATAAAGTAGAGAAACAAATTGAGCATTAACTGCGCTATCAAAAATACAAATGTGCAACTACAGTCTGAATCCTGCTGCTTTGCTGGCTTGGAGGACCGACGCTTACTTGCCAGACTAGAAGTGGAAAACTGCTATCTAAGACTGCTTTTAGTAACATGACAAACAGCAGAAGTGTTTAAGAACATGTAAAGCACATTTAGTATTTACAGGAAGTGTATTAATCTTACGGGCAGAATTAAACTGGTTATTCCCACCTATATGTAATTTATAATGTAATGGTATATATACTATAATGTATGATCTGTAGAAATGCAATTTGTAACAACCACTGTTCTCGGCAATGCTGTGAAAGTACGTGTTGGTTACACATTTAAAAATAAATCAAATGTTACTGTTAGTGGGTTGGAAAGGCCTTGTTCTTTCTGTGCTGGTTAAGAACCAAATTACTCTGGAGCAGATCCTTTTACAGCTGCTAGCAGTGAGCAAATAGGAACGCCATAATGGAGGAGGAACTATTCCTAAACATATATTTTCAGTTAATGGGGCTTGGAGTAGCTAGTGACTTGAGACAAGTGCCATTAAAACACCCCAATGTCTGCTGGAAGAAATAGTTGCTCTAAGTCACTGCGAACTTGAGCTGCTCTTTCAATTATGTATTTGGTGGATGGCATGACTGCCGGAAGAAATAAAAGGCTCCCATTATAGAAAGTCTGCTGAAACATCTTTTAGATGTGGACAGTGTTTTGCCATGCTTATTTTTGACTTTTTGTACCTATGAGCAAGCAAACATTCTAATATTAAAGATCAATTTTTAAGAATTGCTACTGCAACTTTTTTAAGCAAAGAACTTCTTTAAACATTGGTCAGAGCTACAGTGTGGGTGGCACCACCTAAATTTTAGCTTAAAGCACTTCAAGTACTTGCACGTCTCCTCTTTAGCACCAGGCTTGGTTGTCAGCACCAAGAGAATTGAACCTCTCCTCTGTGCTGTCAGGAGTGGTGGGAATAGAAGAGGATTTCTCTTCTGTCTTAACATAAATGGATAGATATGTTAAGCCAGCAGTCTTACTTTCGTGTTGAATTTAATCCAATAAAACCTTCTGTTAAAGTCATGGAGTTTTTCTGGTTAGCTTTTTCTAAGGGTTTATATCTCCATCTTCCTTATGCATTGTTCTGTGCTTCCGTGAAGTTTTAATTTTCTTACTTGAGAGACATTGCAAACAGAAGTGGTTGCTACTACGTTTTCTACCTGTCTGAAGTTGGAAAGCTTCATGACTTAAAACAAAGCAAGGTTAAAGGACACTTTTTTAACCCTACCAGGTTGTTGAAATTAATTGGATCTGTTTGTAATGAAAGAATACATGCCATGCATTGACATTATTGTGAAGAAACTTAAACTATTCTTGTTCTTTTAAAGAAGGTATTTAACTTGTGGCAAGTGGTTAAGTGCTGTAGGTGGTTGCATGAATAAAGATGTGCAGGGAAATATTGCCTAGACCGCATGTGAAGAGGTGGACCGTTAGTCTTGTGTAACACACAAACAGTTGTAAAATTAAGTATACAACACTTGTGCACGTGTAGCTTCTAAATCTTCCACCAAGAAGCTTTTTAAGGACCACTTAGTGCTGTGTTTCCTTTTGGAGGATGTTGATCAACTTGCTACGTTTTGCATTCTTCCTCCTATAACTTTTCAGAGCTTGAATGTTGACAGTTTAAAAATAGATTTCTCTTTTGACTTTCAAAATTTCAACTTCTTAGAATTTAATTTAAAAGTATTTTTTAAAAGCCGTGAAGAAATTGGTTTTCAGATGAAGCTGTGTTTTATGTACTCATCTTTTCCTGAAGAGTAGCAGGTGTTTTTCACTCTTTCAATTCCAAGAGTTATTTTCCAAATAGTTATTTTTAGCAAATGCTGCTGCTTGTCAGTGTCAGAGCAGTTAGCTTCTATCGAAGGAATGTACTCCCTTATAGCTGTTCTCATCCCACTTATCCCTTGACTGTGTTTCCCTAACCCTTTATCTGACCTTGTCCATCTTTGAGAAATGTGTCTGCAGGACCAACACTGGTTACTGAAACTCAGTGACACTGTCACATGAGAAGCAGGATAACATCGCTTTGTTGTTAATATTGAACTGGCTGTTAGCTACTGGCCTGTTTTAACTTCTCAGGGTACATGTTGTTGTATACAAGTTACAGTGGGAACGTGTAGTCTTGGAAATGGTTTATTCAATTACAGTGCAATCCCCATAAAGGCACGTCTTAATCAGAGAACATGAGAAACTTGTTCACTTGAGGCCAAGCTCTTGGATATATTGCAAGGATCAGTTTTAGCCACTTTGAACATAAAAGGCTAGGGAAAAGTAAACAAGCTCTGTAGTTTATCAGGATCCTACACACGTCTTCAATCTTTGGATTCTCTACTGAGTGGTGGTTCCTGGTTCTTAACCTACCTTTTTCTTCCTAAACTAGGAGAGGTCTTGTAGGAGGCATCCTTAAGGTATCTGCATGGTTCACCAGTCAGTTGGAACAGAGCAACTGCAGACACTTCCAGTTTGGCACCACATTTAGAGCTGCTCTGTCGTTATGAGGAGGCTGGGTGTTACGTACTAAGTAAGTGAGGGTGTAGAATTGAAGACTTGCCATCTTCGTTTGGCTGGATAAGCTTGCATTTCGTATTTTTGAAGTGTCTGCTGAGCTGCCGGGAAGTGTTCCCAAAGTACCCTTCTGTGGAGCATCTCTGCTCGTGATGGTGTGTGTTCTTTGTGTGTGTGTATTCCATTAACAAGAAAGCAACTTTTGCTCATCAATTGTTATTGATTAAACAGCAGTAATGTTGGAGGAAGGGGAATAGGAAGGCAATGCAAGTGCAAAGCTATTAATGGGACTCTTAAAGAGCATGTAGAACTGCCAGAGGTAGGAGGAAGATAGGTCTGTGTTTTAACCGTAATTGCTAACTTGTGAGACTTAATTTAACCATTCATAAAACTGAAATAGCAAGTCCCAAACAATTACTTCCTGAGTCATCCATCTGGGGACAGCAGCCTGGTGTCAGGGACATGTGGAGGTAAATACTACTTTACATAATTGGTACTAATTTATACTATAGTAGTAAATGATATTATATAATTTGTATAATTAGTAACAGTTTGTGTAATTAATATAAATGTTAATATGAAATTAAGAGGGTAAAAATTAGGTGTTTAATAACACTG
This sequence comes from Egretta garzetta, assembly GCF_000687185.1. Taxonomy (NCBI): domain Eukaryota; kingdom Metazoa; phylum Chordata; class Aves; order Pelecaniformes; family Ardeidae; genus Egretta; species Egretta garzetta. The sequence goes on from NW_009259328.1 coordinate 703,033, forward strand.
ATAATAAACAATGTAAATGTAATTCCTCAGAATTTTCCTTTAGGATTTGGTAGATGATGTGTGGAGTCTTGGAAAGTCTTGTTCCTTTAGCCTCGCTTGTTTACCTACCTAGATGTCAACAGTTTGAGGTGTTTGTATTGGAACCCTCTTGAATGAACTATTTGTTCTGGGTTTAATTGTGACGAATAAAGATGTGTAAATGAAAAACAAATCAAACAAAAAACCCCCACGCTTTGGAGGGCTATTAAATTAATGCATGCGTGTTCTGTTACGAAGCAATAACAGGATCTCTGTAGTAATTTAGGAAGTAACTATAAAATGTCTCAAACTCAGCAAAAATCTTAGATGTTTGTGATGGCAGCATCAAACTGTTAATACTGCATGCGCTGTTTAATCTGCTACGTGAGATTGATGCTTAAGTAATAGCCTGGCTGAAGAACTTTTGAGAAGTGAATTGAACAGTGGCACCAAGAATCACCGTTAAACTGTTCTGTAGAAATTGAGAGTGCTGGATGAAATGGTCTTTGACATAATTGCAGTTCAGATTCATAGATAGGCAGAGTCAAGAATATGGAAAACAATTTAATGGAAATTCAATTTATTCTTGGACAAATTGTGCAAGAAATAATGGAACAGCAGACTTCCCGAGGTATTTTAAGAAGGGCTTTAAAAATAAGACTTAGTTGAATGCTATATGTAACTCTTAGTTGGCACAGTAAAAATTAAGTTAGTGAATTAATCTAGAATACCTTATTTGTTTGTACCTTTTCAAGATACTTCAATAAAATAGGCTGAAGTTCTCACTGGTAAGGAAGGCCATGATGTTCCATGAATCCTGAATACATTGAGAGGGTAAGGGTCAAACAAATGGACTGGGGAATTAAGTCTTTAAAACCTAAGCATTATGGTATTGATTAGCAGAACTACAACTTAGCCTTGAACTGTTTTGTGCCTCAGAACTAGCAGGTGAAGTCCAGTTCCCATGCAGAAACATGAATAGCACTATCCCTTTTAAATGTGGGACTGTTTCTGTAAGAATCCTAGGATTCCCCCCTACCCCCAAGGTAATGAAGTCCTACAGAAGTGTTCCAGCAAGCAAAGTAGCCTTCTAGATTGCCAGTAAGTGGAAAATATTTCATTAAAAAAAAAATCTTCCTTTAGAGAATCTCAAATTGTATTCCCAACAACTCAGCTGGCTGCCGTAAGCTTTGATTACAGGGATGACCGGGATGAAGTGGGGTGTAGCAAACAGCAGCAGCTGGTCCAAGAGAGCAGCATGCCAGTGGGAGGTCAGGGAATAGGTTTTGTTCTGTCCTGTGCCTTCTCCAGTTTGCAGTTCTTCTGATGCTTTCAACCTTCCGATGCTTTCAGCCTTCTACCAGGTGCTTTCAAAGATTCATGGCCTTTAGTGGGACTGTGCCATGCTGCTACCGAGGTGAGTTCCTTTGGCAAGTGAGTGCGCTGGAATGGCTTTTTGAGCGTTTCCTTTGATTCACTGTTGGGTTGACCGCTGTCTGATTATGTAACAGGAGTTCTGAGACACACACTTTCTGTATGTTAAGTAGATGAGATATTAAATTTCCGACTTGAGAAGTCTGTTCCTTTTTAGGCTTCTAGGGAGCATGGTGCTTTACAGGTAACAGCAACATCCCTCTCTTTGTAGATTGTAATCCAAGTATGGCCCAAGTTTTGAAACCGAGCAGTTGAGCATTTAGTGGTGTCAGCCCCTCGTAAAATTCTGCCAAGCCACATCTAGAATACGCTTTAGAGACCCAAACTCTAGGTTTGCATAACACGAAAATTGGACTGTTACAGTTTTTTGTGGCTAGCTTGCAGTCCTTAAAGGATTTTAACTGATGCTGGCTGTTGCTAGAAGTAATGGATGTGGTTTGGTGGATTCTGAGAGGGGGGATGCAGAACAACAAGCAGGACTACCACATTGGACTTCAGGAGAGCTAACTTTGGCCTCTTCAGGGACCTGCTTGGAAGAATTCCGTGGGCTATGGCTCTTGAAGGTAGGGGAGTCCAGGAGAGCTGGCTGCTGTTTAAGCAGCTCTTCCTCCGTGCTCAGGATCGGTGCATCCCTGTGAGCAGGAAATCAAGTAAACGAGGTAAGAGGCCTGCATGGATGAACAAGGAGCTTCTAGTGAAACTCAAAGAAAAGGGTAAGCTCCATGGAATGTGGAAGGAGGGTCAGGCCACTTGGGAGGCATACAGGAAAGCTGCCAGATCATGTAGGGAAGCCACCAGAAAGGCCAAGGCTCACCTGGAACTGAGTTTGGCAAAGGACATCAAGAACAACAAGAAGGGCTTCTTCAAGTATGTCAGCAGCAAGCGTAAGACCAGGGGTAATGTGGGACCGCTGCTGAATGAAACGGGTGCCCTGGTGACAGAAGATACAGAGAAGGCAGAGCTACTGAATGCCTTCTTTGCTTCAGTCTTCACTGTCGAGGCTGACCCTCAGGCCCCCCAGTCCTGGCAGGTAAGCGAGCTAGCTTGGAGAAAGGAAGACCTTCCTTCTGTTGATGTGGATCAGGTTAGGGATCTTTTAAGGAAGCTGGACACCCACAAGTCCATGGGCCCCGACGGAATGCACCCGCGAGTGCTGAAGGAACTGTCAGACGTCATTGCGGAGCCACTCTCCATCATCTATGAAAGGTCGTGGAGAACAGGAGAGGTGCCTGATGACTGGAAGATAGCCAATGTCACTCCAGTCTTCAAAAAGGGCAAGAAGGAGGACCCAGGGAACTACAGGCCGGTTAGTCTCACCTCTGTCCCTGGAAAGGTGATGGAACAACTCATTCTAAGTGACCTCTCCAAGCAAGTGGACGACAAAAAGATCATCAGGAGTACCCAGCACGGATTCACCAAGGGGAAATCATGCCTGACCAATCTGATAGCCTTCTATGATGGCATGACCGGCTGGGTAGACAAAGGGAGAGCGGTGGATGTTGTCTACCTTGACTTCAGCAAGGCTTTTGATACTGTTTCCCATAACATCCTCATAAGGAAGCTCACGAAGTATGGGTTGGATGAGTGGACAGTGAAGTGGATTCGGAACTGGCTGAATGACAGGGCCCAGAGAGTTCTGATCGGCGGGGCAGAGTCCAGATGGAGGCCGGTAGCTAGTGGAGTTCCCCAGGGCTCGGCAAAGAGGAACTTGATGAAGTTCAACAAGAGCAAGTGTCGAGTGCTGCACCTGGGGAGGTCGAACCCCATGCACCATTACAGGCTGGGGGGTGACCTGCTAGATAGCAGCTCTGCTGAGAGGGACCTGGGAGTCCTGGTGGACAATAAGCTGACCATGAGCCAGCAATGTGCCCTTGTTGCCAAGAAGGCCAATGGTATCCTGGGGTGTATTAAGAGGAGTGTGGCCAGCAGGTCGAGGGAGGTTCTCCTCCCCCTCTACTCTGCCCTGGTGAGACCCCACCTGGAGTACTGTGTCCAGTTCTGGGCTCCCCAGTTCAAGAAAGACGAGGAACTCCTAGAAAGAGTCTAGAGGAGAGCTACCAGAATGATAAAGGGACTGGAGCATCTCCCCTACGAGGAAAGGCTGAGAGAGTTGGGCTTGTTCAGCCTGAAGAAGAGAAGACTGAGAGGGGATCTTATCAATGCATACAAATATCTTAAGGGCGGAAGTCAAGAGGACGGAAGCAGTCTGTTTGCAGTGGTGTCCAGCGACAGGACTAGGGGCAATGGATGCAAACTGAAACACGAGAGGTTTCAGTTGAATATGAGGAAGAACTTCTTCACTCTGAGGGTGGCAGAGCACTGGAACAGGCTGCCCAGGGAGGTTGTGGAGTCTCCTTCTCTGGAGATATTCAAAGCCCGCCTGGATGAAGTCCTGTGTAGCATGCTCTAGGTGAGCCTGCTTTAGCAGGGGGGTTGGACTAGATGATCTCCTGAGGTCCCTTCCAACCCTTACGATTCTGTGATTCTGTGATTCTGTGATTTTAGAGTATTTTAGTACTTGAAGTAGACTATTTGGGCTCTGTGATGGGCTTCACTGGTGCCTTATAGCCAATAGCTAAATCTCTTTTAACTATGATCTAGGAGTTTTTAATTATGGTCTAGTAGGTTTTTATTTAACTATGAGCTAGGAGTTCTCCCATAGAACAGATACCTGAGTGTTGAGTATTTTAGTACTTGAAGTAGACTATTTGGGCTCTGTGATGGGCTTCACTGGTGCCTTATAGCCAATAGCTAAATCTCTTTTAACTATGATCTAGGAGTTTTTAATTATGGTCTAGTAGGTTTTTATTTAACTATGAGCTAGGAGTTCTCCCATAGAACAGATACCTGAGTGTTGACAGTGATCGTGCTGGTTGTGGTCAGGACTTTTTTGTTGAAAATTTTAGCTAAAAATATGCATTGGGTATTACAGAACTTCCGATTCCTTCATGTATGACTGTAATGTAACTCGTAATAAAGATGAAAAGAAGGGGAGGAAAAAATGGTCTTAGTAGTGTAAGAGGCAAGGATGCTGAAAAGCTTGTTCTGAGAAACCTTTTTTCAGATATTCAGTGCCCATGGCATTGGTCTGTCACTGCTGGGTAAATATTAATCTCTCTGTTTCAGTGCGGCACCTTGTACACCGCATATGTAGGGTCTGAGGAATCCAAGTGCTGATAGTCTTCCATAGCTTGAATTACGCTTGGTTAACCTGTTGATAATTAGTGTCACTTCAAGACATGAAGGTCGTATTATCTGGGAGAAAAACAGGCTTCCCAGCCCCAAGGCTGAAACCTGTCAGGTTAAATATTGGGTGGAAAACGTTTCTTAATCTGTTCTATAATGGTTTAGCAATAGGTGCTTTGATCCATGCACCATATTCTCCAAATTTAATTTTATAACTGGAACAGATTTCTGTTAAATCATTCCTGAAATACATTTATCTTGAGTTTTTGGTAGGAGGAGGTGGCACATTTGGAATAATAACAGATGTTAATTCAGTATTCTTATTTTTATATCTCGTCCATGACTATTTGTTGCATGTCTGTCTTGGACAGAACAATTTATGAGCGCGCATATGGGATGGCTAACTAAATCACAGAAAGACCATTCAGTGGCACTTCTGATGTGACAGGAGAACAGTTTTAGTTTGTGTTCTTGATGGTAAGTCACCTCATTGCCTCTACAAAATACTGCTGTTTGTAGGGCTGTGTCCTTGGCAAGGGGCAAGGGGATATGGAGACCATTCTTCTCCACCAGATCAGAGACTGTTTTCACTAGAAATACCGATTTTTAGCTCTTGTGCCCTGATGTATTTTCTCACAGGTATACTTTTTGCCTGGGTTTTAAAAAGTAGATGAAAGCATGGATAATGCATTTTGAAATTAAATATAATATTCACTGTTGCTCATTTAAAGTAATATCGCTCTATTGGGTTAATTCACTGTATTAATGGGAAAATAATAAGGAAGTGGTTTTTTCCACCTTTCTCAAGGAGCGGGAAAGGCAGCTGCTTTGTACTATTTTCCAAGCAAAACAGGTTCCTGATGGAATAGCAGAATAACTCTTTGAAACTCTGTAAAGACTGTAAAGGGATATTTGGCTTTTTTACTTGGTCCTGTTTTAAAAAGAACAGTAGAGCTTTGAGTAATTAAAATATATTCTGAAAAAATCTGAGAATTCAAAGGAGAATTTTTTGAAGTTTTATGTTTTGCTGGGAAAGCAAACCAGGCATTACATACAGAAACTAAATCCCTAAAATGGTGCTGCATCTTCCTTTCGGCTCTGAAATACAGATGTGCCAAGCAGGCTGGTACTGTCCAGGAGCTGAGGGCTCCTGAGACCGTTAAACTGAAGGAACAGAGGCAGGATCAGGCCCTGCTCTGCACAGTTCTGAAAGCTTCCCTTTAGCTTCCATCTTTCTCTCATACCATTTGTTGTTGCCTTCCCGCTGATAAAATTGCTGCTGCGGTGACTAAGGTATGGGACGTTGCTTACTATTTATAGCTGTTCTTGCTTAATCCAGCATTTTCGCAGCACACAGGGTAGTGGCTCCAGCTTTTCTGCTGGTGGTGTGATGGATATTGCTCCTCATTAACTTTGCCATCTCATTTTCTGCTTCTGGGGAGTGCCTGCCAGCTGTGGGTATCCATCTGGATTGGGCACTGTTCCTATTTTTCCTTCTAGTGCTGCTACCTAAAGGCTTTTAGCAACTTAGTGCCTCTGCAATACTGACCAGAAATACTTTGCTTCAGGTATCGGGAAAACTGCTTAGGGGGGAAAAAAAAAAACGTTGATTCAGTCTGACAATTTTCAGAAGAAAACTGCTGTCTTTCTGCTTACACTTTTGGGATTGTTTATTTGTTTTCTGACGGATACAGGATCAGAGCTAATGGATTTTCTTGTAACCCAATACAGTATAATAAACCATATGGACTCTTGCGAGACTTACAAACAGAATCCCTCTAGCAAATGACCAAGAGAAGCTCTTGTAGGGCGCCGTTCTTGCATCTCATCGACAGGATGCCAGACAGTGGCCTGGCTGAGGAGGAAAAAACTGAGATTCCCTGTTGCTTCCTTGCATGCAATGAGTTGATGATGCTGACAGGCAGGGAGAGCTGCCACAGAAGCCTGCGGTCGAAGAGCCGGTCAGAGCAAGGTGACCCCTTCGAATGACCCCGTGGCCTTCCTTGGCTGGTTAGTCTTAGACGCTCTTGTCTCCAGTTCAGACCTGGGTTAGGAGAGAAGCAAATTGGAGGTTATAATATTTATTTATTTATTCATCCTGAAAAATTATTTTGTAGTCAGCATCCTATTTTAAATGCCCTGTGGTCATCTGCTTGTTCTTTGTGTAAATGCCTGTTAATTTGAAAGTGTGCTGTAGCCGTGTGTCTCGTGAAGGAAGGCTTAGTCTTTCATTTTTGTGCTGGGAATATATTAGAAAGATGGGTAACAAGAGTATGAGAACTTGGATGTCTTCACTATTGTTGTACACAGATATGAGGTATAATTTTTAGTGTTTTGTATAAAACATGCTGTAGAAACGATATTTAGTGGTAACCCAATCAGACTGCATAACTGGGATGCAAATCAGCCATATACCTTCATAGTCATAAGTACTAATTATGCAGACAAGCAATACAAGGGCTATTTACTGCCCATATTGTGTTCAATTTGCTTGATAGAAAGCTAATCTCTTTTTAACAGATCTGAATGATTAATACTTGATCGTAGGACAAGTGCTGCTTTTGTAAGCTGAAGTGTTTGAAAAATGAAATGAGAAGTCTTGATGAGGTCAGTGGTTACCATAAGCCTGTGCCTTATTTGTAATGATCATTTTCCGTGATAGTAATTAATGAACTGTTTAAGTTATGGAGGACATTCATATTATTGATGCTGATGTACGTGTGAGCGGAATTTTTAATTGAGTAGATGTGCTGACTGTGGTAATACTGTTGGATAAATTGGACTTTAATTTCATGCATTCAGTTTGTACTTAGAACTTGATAGGTAGTTTTAGAAACATAAGATGATTTACATACTCATCTTAAAATGCCCGTTTCAATCCTAACAGGTAATGTTCCTGTACACATATTGTGCTTACCCACTTCCCCTTTCACACAAACGCTCTTTGCCATCAAACATTTGAAAGAATGTAGGGAGGGGAAAAGGCAAAAAGGTAGCCAGAGGCTGGGGACGTGGTGCCAAGACGTAGCTTGGCAAAAGATAATGAAATGCTTTTGCAGCTTGCTTTGATATTGCGGCCCTGTGCAGATCCTCTGTCAGGTGAGCAGCATGTTTTGGCTATTGGTCAATCTCCTCTGTTAGTCACCATCTAAAAATTCCCCCTTTCCCTGGTAGTCTCTGTTGGGAAGACTTCTTCTACACTTCTCTGCTACTGGAGAAACATGAAAAAATAATAAAAAATAATTATCTCTCTCTCAAAAAAAATCCCTTTTGGCATTGCAGACAAAAATTGTATAAACTTTGAGCATAAATCTGAACTGATGTTTTATTTGAAGTGTTCTATGCTGTGATAAATAATTTGTGTACTACTTCTATATTGCTGGGTTTAGTTATGATATTGAGATAAAACAAAACAGAAAATGGGTTTGCTGTAGAAGTTGAGAGAACATTCCTCATAGCTGTAGCAACTCTCCTCAGTGCGTACCTGAAATAGCCACCCACCTTGAATTGCTCTGGATCGAGACCCCGGGAAATGTTGAGTGAATGATGTAGACAGGACACACCACACACATTACAAGTGAAAAATCATCTGCAAAGATGCTAATGTCTTGGAAATAACAACTCTGTGCACAGTCTGTCTCAGTAAGAAATGGAATCAGCCTGAAGGTGCTGTATTTTATTTCTTAATCTCATCAAATGATAGAAGATTAAAAGACAAAATAGCCAGTGAAAGACTTTTTTTTTTTTTTTTACCTTTTTCTTCTTCCCAGAAGATAGATTTTGTTTACTTACTGTGCTACATAGTGACCTTATTCTGAGGCCTTTTTCTCAGTTAACATAGGTTAAATCAGATTAAGTCAGAGGTTTGAGAAGTCAGATGTGGAAACGTTTTGCTTGCAACTTCAGGAAGAATTTTGCTGTTTGACTTTTTGGTATGATTTTGTGTCTAGATAAGAGACATTGCCCTCTGGGCGTGTATGCGTATATGCACCATATATGATATTATCTAAGTGATCGTCTTTGTGTGGAGTAATAATAGCACACATGCATTGCCAGATTTTGTGTTTTAAGGTACAATCACCTATTGAAAGTTTTGGGTGTGAGTGATCAAATCTGTGATTAAATTCATCTGGACCTCATACTAAATGGATGCAGAAGCATTTAGCCCTTCGAGCAGGAGCCAGAGAGTGTCCCTGTTATGGGTTAATGGAGCTGATAAGATAAGATGATAGCTGATAAGACCCTAACATGACCAGAACAATTTCCCTAAAGATTTCGTAACAGACTTGCTCTGTGAAACTTTTGAAATGTAGAATAGAAAGAAATAAAATGTAAAATAGAAATGGAGAGAAGTTAGCAAGAAGGCTCACCTCATCAGTGTAACTAGTTCTAGACACACTAGTCTGGAACTTAAGTGAACTCTTAGTGTAAACTTCAGTGTTATCCAGTGCATCTGGTATTCTTGTAGTGAATCAAACCTGCGTGGAGGTTGCATCAGATGACACCAGCAAGTAAATGTAGGAGTTTCCACTTGAGATGCGAATTTCTGTAGCTTAAGCTAAGTCCAACTTTCAAGCTGAGTGTTCTAGCAACTTCTTGCTATTTGTGGGCCAGGTGAGAAGCTAACCCGTTCTTATCCGTAACTTGATTTGAAAGGGGCAACTTCACATTTGTACCAGTTTGGGTCATCTTTCTGGTGTAGCCCAACCTTGAGAAAATTGAAAGTTCTCTTTTGTTCAGCTCCTTCACAGAAAGTGGTGTGTGCATCCCCCCGAATTTCCTTTCTAGAGTGGCCTCTGGTCTGTCATCAGCTACCTGACTGGAACTGGAGGGGAGAAAAAAGACAAAACAATCCAGTATTTCCATCTCTGGCTTATGTTAGTTGAAGCCATTGACTTGAGATTAAGACCAAAATGGCTTGATAGGCTTCAGTCTGTGCCGATTCAGCTATAATACACCAAATGGCAGTGCTAAGCTGTGAAGGGTGAAAATCTTTTCTGCTTGTGCATGTGAGGCCTATTACAGGGTCTCATGGGTGCTAGGAGCTCCTAAGATCTTTGGAACGTTAATGTCAATCATTTCTAATGAAAGAGATCATAAAGGAGTAAAAATGATTTTGTAGCATATGTGGAACTACTCTTCCTATTTGGAGGGAGAAACAATGCTTCCATTTTTTAACTTTGCATGAAACTAGGAATGCTTCTTGTTTGCATTTAGTATCTTGACTAAACTCCAGCATCAATAAAAATGGCTTTTTCATGCTTTGAAAATACAGAAGTCATATAGTGGCAGATATACATGGTGATTTGGAATGTTTAACCATGTTAGTTTTGCTCCTGTGGCCTAACTGGAAAGTTTTCTTCTGTGTTTTGCCAATCAAACTGAGATTTTAGTTTGGTTGAAACTGGCCTTTTTTGTGGCTGTGAAGGAAGCTATCGTAACTTAACGTTTTATCAGTTACTGTTGGCTGGGGAACCAGGTAGGGGCATGGTGGTGCCATGTTCCTACCACTTCACCTTCTAGGGCTGTAAAATGGAACAGGCCTGGAGTATTTCACATTCAAAGAGAACTTCTTGAATTTTATGCTACCCAGAACACATTGTGCACGGTTCTTTCACGCTGTTTTGGAGAGAAACACTTCATATGTAAAGCTCCCAGCAGAGAATATCTTACAATAGTTTTGGAGAATGAGACTAAAGGGAATATCTGGCTTGATTCAACTTGTAAAACATCAAGATTAACTGGGTGGGTTGACTTACATTTCTGTCTGTCTAAGCAAGCATTCTTGATGTATTTTATATTAAAACATGTTTTTAATAAAAAATAATAAACAAACCCAGCCCCATACCTCTTCTGTGCATAGAGTAAGAATAGGAAAGATTCATGAAACTTTTTCAGACTTGATATCTTCCTATTGATTCAGTTGACATCTTGGCTAGAGGGATGTGATGAAAACATGGTTATTTTCTTGGTGCTGCCATACAATCTGTTTCCTGGCTCTGGACAACTTCTTGTACCTCTCTTCCCCAAGAAAGTGAGCTGCAAAGGGGACAAAAATTCAACATGCTGTAGGGGGTGGGAAGCACTTTGATTTATAGATGATGAATTCTTGATCACATAACTGACTAATGATCTCCAACTGTATCATACTGACTGGTTTAAGTATTAATGTGAGGTGAAGGAGGATTTTATGCTGCACAGAATGTAGCATGGTCAGCCCTGAAATGTAAGGCGCAGGCATATTTGTAGGCTATGAACACTAGGTTTTCCATTGATCGTGACATTATTAACAAATGTACTGAATGCTTAACAGCCACTACTATGAGCTACCACCCAACTTAGCTCTCAGGAATCTTTCTTAGTTGCCCCATCTACTCTATTTTAAATTGAATTATTTTTGTCACATAAAATCGCTAAGCATAAACTGTTGTGGAAGGATATGTTGTATGTGATTTGGTCATCACATTTGTAAAGTATTCGTTAGTGTCTTACAATTAATTCGATATGGACCAATTGCAACAACTTACCCGAAGCGGTGTGTAACACCATTGTAGGAACTGAAGCTTACAATGTTGCATTCCTTGTATAAGGTCCCTGCGCAGACTGCCTGGTTTGAATACTGAAGCTTCTGGTTAGTTCTGTTTTGGTTTTGAGTGAAGATCTTGGGAACAGGCCATTCCCCAAAGCTGTGGCACTGGAGGAGCTGGGAAGCGTGTAACGTGCAGCCTTCGCACCCTTGCCTGAACCTTTATCACGAGCTGGAAGTCTCTTTTTTCCCTTTGGTTTATCCAGTCTCCTGTGTCAGTTACTTGCTCCAAGAGTGAACCTTTCTGTTGCTGAGCAGCTACAATGCAATTTCCATTTAGCAGAGAAGGCAGCTGTGGGCATGGTGCTGCTGGAACAGCTGCTACACCTACTGAAGAGCTGTTTTCAAATACAAATACCCACACTTTGTTTTCAAATATCACAAGGTTTTAGCCCATCTCAAAGACTAGTTCTAAAAACACTGATGCAATGGCATTTTGTGTGAAACCTGTCATAAATGTCCAAAAGTAAGGCAGTTTTCCTGATGTATAACTTAACACAATGCAAATGGAAAAATTGGCTATTGTGTTTCGGTCTGTGACTCATCTTGGGAACTGTTAAGACCTGTAATAAATCCTGCTGCAATAAATAGCTCTCATTAGCTTTCTCTGTGTCAGAATTTCCTTAGTCTTTGCTAGTAGGTAAACTTCCTTTGCCAATGGGAGAGAAATGCGTAGGATCTGATTGAGGGAGGTACTTAAGCATCTATCTTCAACTTCAATCATGTAAGACGTTCAGCTGGAAGGAATGCAGCTCTGGCGAGATCCATGCAGCGCTGGATCTCAGCTCCATGCGGCGGCCCAGAGGGTAAATTGCTCTTCAAACCAGAAAGACTGTAGGGGGGGGAATAATACTGTGCTTTGCTGTGCTTGAGTATCACGTTGATGATTTAAGATAAGATTACTGTGGGCAGTGAGTTCTGGGTTTGTTTTCTTCTCTGCAAGTTTGCAAAATCATGCCTTGGTTCTTTCACTTAAGGGAAAGTTTATTATGAAATGGAGAAATACTTGTGTGTTTGACATAAACTGATGACGTTCTGGCAAGTATTGCTTAAACTGTTGCGTACCACTTTTCATCCCATAGGCCTAAAGGAAGGGTCTTGATAAGCCATGTCAGTGCGGGGAGGGAAGGCTGTTTCTGATGTTTGGAACCCCTTTTTGTAGGGGAGACCACCTGTAACAGACTTCAGTTCAACTTC
>NW_009259328.1:715508-732258 GCF_000687185.1 Egretta garzetta
ACCTTTGGGAAGGATCCTTCTCTAACTTAGTGAAGCCTGGCAAGTATTTATACAAATACTAAAAAGAAAACATTCTGTGATTCTAGGTGATCTTAACTGCATTTAAAATCCCTGTATTCAGCAGCAGCATTGGCCTTCTGTAATGGCTCCAATACGTGATATGGTCTGTAGCTGTGGTCCCTAGCATCACTCTTCAAAATATCCAGAGATAATCACTTCTTACTTCCTTGTTCTTCTGTCCTGTTGGCTGATTACAACAGTAGTTAGTCACCTGAACCATGCATTTTCAACCCTCAATTACTGTATAGAAAATCTACAGGCTGGTACTTGCTGTTAGCAACCAGCTAAGGAAACACTGGATCCTGTGCTCATCGTTACTCTAACAGAAACATCTTTGGTTATAATGGCTTTCTCCATCAACACGCTGCTTTGACATAGGTCCTCTGGTTAATATGACTGTAGCTAAGGAAGCACACTTGAACACGTTTCATTGGATTAAAAAAAAAAAAAAACAAACCCAAAACAAAATGAAAGCTGAGCACGTGCATTTTCCTTATCTGTGTGGTTTTTGCATCAAGGTAAGGACCTGCTGCTGGTGATGCAAGTGATGCCTTGATTAAGCAGCTGGCCTTGCAATGTATTTTGCCAGCTTTGTGTTATTGATAAGCAAAGATTTATCAAAGAAGATAGAGGCACCCCAACTGTTGTCAGTTGACCCAATTCCTGCCGAGATAAAAATGTTTCTGGCAGCTTGAATGAGAAGGAGTCTGAGGAGCAAAGCTGTCGAGGGCTGATGTCTGCACTTTCGGGCGGAAACGTAATGACAGGAGTGCAAAGAAGGAAAAGATAAAACTTCATGGTGGGGAATTTCTATAGTGTTCTTAATTTCTTTTTCAGCAGGGGAATTTTTAATAACTTACTTTCTGGCAAGGAGTGTGGCTGGCTACTTTAGGAAGCCTGTTCATGTGGAACGTGCTTGTCAGGCTTGCATATCAGTGGGTTCAATTGACTTCCTTAAATTTCTTAATGTGGAAAAACAAAATGCAGTACTCCAGCAGTGTGTTTTCCATTTGCGTTACGTGAAGGTTAAAGCGCAAGAAGGTATTCTTAAGTGTCTTAATATTTTGGGCAGTAGCTATTAAGTTAAAGGCCTGGAGAGTTCCCTTTCTTGGGAGAAAATAGCCTTTTTGTTTTAAAGATCTCTTTGGGAGCTCTGTTGGAGCTTCCTGTGCTGTGTATGTTTGGTTTTTTCCTTTTGGTGTTTTTGTTTTGTGTTCCTTATTTATTTATTTATTTATTGAGGAATAGCATGTTTTGGGATTTGGCACCTTAAGCCATCCACCTTCCAGTAAGAGATGTATTCACCATTACATTGAGTGTTATACAACTGACTGTAAGTTGGTCAGAACGAGCCGACGAGGTGCCTCCTGCTGGCTGTTATTTCATTGCCTTGAATACTCAATTTGGGCTTTAGAAACAGGTCCCCCCCCTCCAAATTAATACAATCTCTGGAGAGATACTGCTTTTTCTGACCACAAACCTGGATGCAGAAGAGGGCCAGTGTTGGGTTTATTTTGGGTTTTTGTTTGTGGTGTTTTTTTTTTTTTTTCCATTGCTGAGTCTATGCAAAGTGATGAGTGTTGCAATTTTTTAAAGCTACAGAGGAATGCAGGCTAAGATACGGGGGAAAAATGAGCCACTAGAAGAGGCTAAAGAAACTGAAGATTGATCTAATGCTGAGGAGGGGGACTCATAGTTTTCCAAGGAGAGCTGCTGCAAACCGAAGATGCTTTCTTTGTATTGTGGAAATGGCAGTAGAAGTATTAGGTTCAGGATGAAGCAGGGGTACTTAGTTTAAACAACTCTCAGGGTGCAGCATTTAAGCCCTGGAGCAGTGTTACTCCCCTCCTAGAGACCTGTTTCAGTAGTGCATAGTGTGGTTTTTAACCTGTTCAAATAAAATACAAAATTAGCACCACTGATTTTGGAAGTGTGTATATATATCTCTGATATCTTACTCCAGTCTTGAATGAAATTGTCTAACAGAGTCAGAGTCAGAATATTCCAAACACAAATACTAAATTTTACTTCTCCAGCATGCAGCTGATTCAAATTGTTTTGCCTGTAACAGTCCCATAGTATTCAAATTGGCAGCTAAGTCAACGTGAAGTGTATATGCTATATGTTACGCAGCTGATGTATTAATTTTGCTAATCTTTAAAGGCTTCATCCTCTTGCGGCTTCAATTTGATGTTCCCTCTAACTGGCACCCAAAAAAAAGACAGTTGCTCTATTTGGCATATCTGCAGAAGCATCGAGTATTAATGTTTTTTTCTCTTTAATCCTGTGTAATTAAACTATGAGTTAACGGATGTAATGCAATGAACATGATATGTAAGACAGTTTCTTTTTGGCAACTAGAAGTCTCTGGTACTTCTCAACTTCTCTAAATCCAGTTGTCTTCCTTCGCTATGAAGAGTAAATGGGCCAGTGCAAGGCCCCTGTGAAACGGATGCCTGTTAAAATCATGGCAAGGTTTTTCTGATACACCCTTCCCTGTGCTGGACATAGGGAGGTGTCTGTAAGTCTCCTTTCCTCATTGCTTTCTTATTCTGATCAACTTCTGTTATAGCTCTTCCGTTAATTAGACACTGACCAGGTGGGGGAGCATTAGATGTATTTCAGGTATTAACTATTGCAGCAACAGTTTTACAACCTACATAGCTCAATGTTTCTGATGTTAGAACTAGTTGTCATTTGACGTCACTAGATAACAGAAGATGAAGCTTTACAGATGAATTTGATATGAATACTCCTGAAAAACACAATAAACTCTGCCTCTTGCACCCCAGTAGCCACGCCAATTCTGCTCCAGTTGTAGCACAGACGCTTTCCAAATGTTAGAGACTGGAATATCTCCTTGCTGGGAGTATTTGCTATATAAGTGATGCATGAAACTGTTAGACCAAAGTATACAAAAGCTGTCTTGTCACAGGCAACATTTAAGATTATATATCCCAGCATAGTTGTTAAAAGACAGAGATTTGAATATATATTACAAATTTACAGTGTTGGAAATACTTTTTTTTCCAGTACACTGGGAATTCTTTAGGAAAAGTGTGGTTCAAATTGCCTGAAGATTTGCTGCATAAAAATTCATTCTAGATAGAGTAATTTTCTTTAGATAGCTAACTTTCTGCGAGTTAATTATCGTAAAGCAACTACCTTCTGACGATAGGCTATATTGACTCATACCTGCATTGTGTACATCTCTGGGTTATGAAGAGCTATCCATGCATTGCCCGAGTCTTAAAAATTTCTAAGTGTAGAAAAAAATCCAATAAACTTGCATATACACAGTATTTTTGACAGAATCGAGATATCCCAAGAACTGACTTTCCTTGTGGAAATGCAGGGACCGATATAATCTATTGGACATTGGCACAAAACATAGCAAATGTTATTTGCATACCTCTCAGGTGACAGCTCTCAGAAGGCTCTTGGGAGCTCACAGATAAAAAGAAGTATTTTAAGGAGTTACTGAGGGCGAGAAATGGAGCGGTTTCCTCTTGATTTCTATTTAATTTAAGAAGTAGTAGACAATGAGGGGGAAAACAGTGGGCTGCTTCAGAAAGTAAATTCAAGGACAGCTTGTGACTGATTGCAAAGATCACTGTTAAAAATTCTTCTGGATTCTCTGAAATACTTCTAACGGCTTTTATTAAATCATATTCCTAATAGAGAATGTACTTTCTTGGCCGTAAAGCAAAGCGGTGGTGGTAGGATACAAACCCAGTAGATGGGCAAGCTAAGCTCTAGGTTATGTCTGTTTGCTCTAGGCTTAGGTTGGAGTCCAGCAAAGCTTGTTTTAAACATGGTGCTAATTAGAGTGCAAAACTAATCACCTCAAAATTTCTAGCTTGTTCAGGAAACCTGCTGCTTCAGCCAGCTGTGTTACGAACTTGCAATACTGCTTGGTGGCATGGGATTAGAAGCTTTTTTTTGCCTCTTCAATTATCATATCTTGTGTTACTGTGATTGCTGTTCAGCTGCAGGGTTCTTAGAGCTCTTGCTTTCGCGTCCTGATGCATCTGCCTTAGGTCTGTGTTCTTCAAATCAGTAGTGCCAGCCCCCGGCTGGTGCAAAAGTAACATTTCTCAGTTTAATTTCAGTTGAGAGAATTTATAACTGACACTAGCTAAGGGTTTTGACTGTGGGGATTGGCTTTTTCATTAGGACAATTCTTTTACTGTAAATTGAGTTTCTGCTCGTTAGACACACCAGCCTAGAGTCTCCATGTGTTGTTTATCATGATTAGCTCTCGTTGTGCATTCTTTAAGCAATGTGTGATTGTTTAAAGTCAGCAGCTTCAATGTTCAAGGCAGTAGGAGCTGCAGAGGAGGCCAGTTTGCAGCAAAACGGGATGCCAAGCCTGGGCCTGGCTGCGGGTGCATAGGAGCCGCAGGTACCCGTGGCCAAGCATCCCTGACATCCAAAAGCCAGTCTGTGTGTGAAGATGAACTTTTTATGTCTGTAAGGTTCCAAAAATGTTCTCAAAGCAGACTTTGTTTAAACCTTGGTTAAGCTGAACATTTGGGGAAGTTTCTACTTATATTGACCAGGGAACTGAACTAAAGTTCATTTTCTAAACAAGTTTTAGGGTGTGGAATCTGAAAATCCAGTAATCTACAAAAGTTCTCTATGGCTTAAGAAGCTGTTCTGCAGTTAGCATGAGCGTATGGATGGCTTTTAATGACAGATTAATATTTGTTGAAATGTTATGATTGCAAAGAAACCAGGAAATTAAATCTCACGCTGTTCCCTCTGTTCATAATTTGCTGTTTTGGTAATGATAATTTTATTAGCAACTTTCCTGTTCGGTCTCCTTAATGCTGTATGTTGTACAGGTGTAAATATAACCTTAATAAATGTATATTTAGGCAAATGAAAGTTGTTCTTCCTGCCTGTTAGCATCACCACTGGGTGGGTGTTCAGGTTTATTAAATTGTCTTAATTTCAGTTGCTTTTGGCCAACTTTGCCCAGGGAGCCTGTGGAGTCAGCGGGCTGAGGTGTTAGGTAAAATGTCACTAACATTTGGGAAATGAGATACTAATATTTTCCTTAACTTGGTGTCACGTTAGCACATTGGGTCTTTAATGGTGTTTCTGTATATTCACTGCTGTTACCAAGATCGCTTTTGTCCTTTAGTTCCGACTTCCTTCAGTTTAAAATTAAATATTTTAAAATAAGTATATTTGAATATTAAGAGCTGGTAGAATATATGAGGATTTAGACTACCTTCTCATTATTTTACTGCTTCTGCTGCTTACCGGCCTTGATCTGTCTGTGCTGCTCTTGGCACTTGCATAAGAAATAACCTTTATATAAACTGACCATATGTTGGTGAATCGAAAAAGGAAAACTAATGTCTGTGCTCAAGGAAAAGGACTCCTGTGTGTGTCGGGGACTGGTAACCCATAATTTCCAATGCATGGGTTTGAAGTTGAGTTGAACTACAGTGCTGGTGGCCGGAAGCGAGGGGTTAATAGCTAATGTTAGCACCCGTAACGCGGTAGGCATGGTAGCATGCTGTCCTTGCTGGAACAATGCTCGGTGAACGTTCTACAAGCTCATGAGCACAGTGTGAGCTGTAGTAGGAAAGCGCGCTAGAGAGGGGCTGTATGAAGCAAAGACCTTCGAATTCCTAGTAGCTCTTACGCAACTGCTAATGCTGATCGTGCCTGTCTCCACTTCCATAGCGGTGGTGGTAACGTAGCAAAAGACCTTTGTTATTTCGAACCTGGTACTGCTTAGTGATAGCGATATGTTCTAGGTCAGTACCAAAGTGGAGTGAGAAGCATTTTGTACACTTGGTGCTGTTCTGAGTCAACTTTGTCGGAGGTGCTGAGCCCCAGGCAGCTGCTGACCCCTTTATAATTTAGGTTGGTTTGCATATGTGAAATCAGACTTAGCTACACTGCTGAAAATGCAGGCATTCAACAGTGTTTCCGAAAAACCTACCCTAACCCTTCCTTGGGCGTGACTGCAGAAGGGTCAGTATGCTCTTTCAGTGAAAGTGGTCCCCTAGTGACTTAAGTGGCATTTTTACAAGGTTTATTCTAAATCCTTTGAACTAAGAATCAAGCTAGAGGTGGACTTAGAACAAACCCAGGCTCTGACCTTTTCTGAACTTGAAAATTTGAGTTTGAATGCTTGGTTTAGGTGTGCTCTTGGCTTGTATACAAGAATGACAGTCGAATGTAAGTGCTGATTTCTTTCAGTGTAGTTATGGTGAAGAATATTGGAATATTAGGAAACTTGTCAGAAATGATCAAAAATAAGGTTATGATCTGACATGTCCTCTCTAAAATAAACCTCTCTAAAATATCACCATTACCTTCCTTGAGGAAGGTAATGGTGATATATTCAAATATATGTTGAGTTCTTTTTCAAGTGGTGCTTTTAGCTGTAAGTCCCCAGAAGAACAGATTCCCTTTCCTCATGAAGGAAGAGGCTTTCATTAACTCTGTGCTGGCAGAAGAGATAGTCCTGTTACACAGAAATGCCGTAACTTTTGTTTTATTTCATCTGGATGTGTTACTCTGTAGAATAATACTTGATCAAAATCTAAAATTACTTTAATGCCCTATTATTTTGTTGACCCTAGATCATTTGAGTAACTCTTCCCTGAAAAAAGATGCCAGTCCAAGCTAAACACGCATTTTTTTTGGCAGAGATGAGCAGGATGTAGCATCTCACAGAGCACATCTGAAGCCCACGTATACCATGACGGTGAACAACATACCCAAGTGGTATAAGATGTACTTTTTTTATTTCTGTTAACTGTTTTCAGAACATAGTTATTCACTGAATACAGAGAAAACTTGCAGAAGAGTTTATAGCCCTAAGATTGCATGTACTTTACACATGAAAAGACTAATACTTGGATTTTTAGTTACCTCTGCCTGTCCATAGAGAAGTCACAGCAGTGCTGTGGCATAGAAACACGTAAGAGAATGCCCACTTTGTGGAACCCTTCTCGAAACTAATTTTATTGCAGCAAAGAAGATTTTGTTCCGGACGATTTCTGGATTTGTTCAGATTTTTATCATGCTAATTACAAAATACATGGCCTGTGGAAATCACGACCAGTGCATGAGTAGCCAAATTAAATGTGAATCCGAAGAACTGAGGAATATCACAGTTTCCTTCCAGTTCCTTTTTGAAAAAGACAACTGGGTGTATAAACTTCTGCTCACACATTTTAAAGGCACTGCTCTTACCCTCCCAGCAATCAGCGCTGCTTTCATGCTGTGTACTTCTGAGAGCATGAAAATATGTTGCGGAGCAGATGTGTGCTAGAGTTTGTAGTTGTCTGGAGTACTTCTGTAATGAGGTAATAGGAGTGTGCTACCCATAATTGTGGGCTTACACGCTCAGCTTATTTTTAATCAGTCTGTGAGTATTATTAATTGGCATTTATGTAATATTACAAATTCATCCATAGATTAACATATCACAAATGATAAAAATATAAATCAGTCTGCTACAGAAGTAAAAATAGGCATTTTTTGCTCTCGTACATCTTTTTGGGGCACAGGGTTTGACAGAATTTTATCCCAAGCTACTGAGAACTTGCTTGGGTAGAAGAGAGCCCAGACTGAACTTCAGGGTTTGTTGTGTCGTCGGGGTTTTTTTTGTTGTTTTGATTTTGGTTTGGTTTTTTTTCCAGAGCTATAAATGATGACTTTCCATTGTGACTATATTCACTTCCTAATTTTTTTGAAACCGGTAGCAGGCTTTAGAGCTGGGTTCTCTCTGTATTGAGAAGCTATTTTAGGACTGAGATTTGAGTGGGTCCTTCTGAGCTTATGCATTTGCACTTGGTTTGATGGTATTGCAAAGCCAGTCAAAGTGTTTTGAAACTTCTAATGCTCGTCAGAAGATGCCTTTTTCTGGAACTCGGTTGAGCCATCCAGAACACGCAATGCTTGGAATTAAGACTCGCTGGCCAGATCAAAAGATGTATGAGAGAGGGAATAGCTTTGGGATTTTAACTTCCCTTCCAAAAACAATGCCTTACTCACCAAAAGAACAGCCTTAATCAAGTTCATTTTACTCCCGTATGAAACCCTGAATGCACTGACCTCAAAAGGCATCATACACTGTAATTCTGAGGCACTTCAGGTCTTTCATTTAATCTTCAAAAGCAGAATTGAGGATCAGCTAAGTGTAAGTTTACTTTACAGAGGCAGGTGTATGGGATCTCATACGACTTGTGGACGTTAGTGACAGCTGGGGTGGCCACATATTTGAGATTTGTTTTCACTGAAGTAGGTGATGGTTTTTATTCTTATTCCTAGCACTGTGAATACACCATGTTTACAGAAACTGTTTACATCTTTCCGTCAGAATATGCTGCAGTAGCAATTAGGTGAAAAATTCAGAAGTGGAAAGTTAGGAATTCAATATTGAAAGTATTTCCCTTACCAAGTGATGGATTTTTATGCAAGCATCTTTACTAATGCCGTCTTTTACCTAATGCCATAATTTGAATTACCCTCCGAATATTAACGTCTCTTCTTCGAGCCTTTCGCTTTTGCAGACACATCTGTATAAAAGCACTGTTGACTGAGTTATCTCTGGAAACATCTTGAAGAAAGATCTTGGGTTTGATGTCTCTTGGAAGTATCTTAGCTGAAAATGTACGATTCAATCTTTGTGTTGTCTGTGCAAACTGATGGGATCCTGAGTTGGGATCCAGATCCAGCAAGCTTGTACCGTCTCTGTCGTGACAACATTCACCTTACACTGCTTTTTCACAGAGAAAATACATTCAGGCTCAGTTGGATGTTTTTAGAATAAAAATAGAATTTGTGACTTTTTATTTAGCAGTTGGAGATCAGAAAGGCAGGGACATGACTTAACTCCTTCCACACGCACTCCTTGCAGTCCTAGCCTAGTTTTGGACTTGCAGTCACAGTGAAATCCGCAGGCTCCCCTGTCTCTAGGACGCTTTTTTTGTGGCTTGCTTTTCCTCTGAGCAGTCGGTATTTTTTTAATATGGCAGCTGAGCAGCAAATAGAAGGTAAATACAAGAAGGTGTGTAAGGGGGATGTAACCCACCAGTGAGGTATTCATATATTCCTACTACTGCTTGCATGAATGCAAAAACTGAATCTTTACATACTGTGAATTCAAGATCAACACTTAAAATAATACGACATCTTGTCTCTCTTTTTAAAATGAATTCTATAGTATTATGACTACATGACAAATCCTGATGAATGCAATCCTATTACTGCTTTCTCTGTAGGATAAAAGCAGTGAAGCGCTATTATAAATGTTAGAATTTAACAAGACAGTGGGATATGTTGAGATTCATTTATGCACATTTAATTGAAGGCAGAAATGATCAGCAAACATCAATGTAATGACCTGTACTAACCTTGACATGGTTGACTAACGAAATTATGCCTTGTGACTAGTGGTGTGTGTTAATATCATGGAGTTATTTGCCTATGAATGATCTTGCTCATAAGACCTGAGAGCAATACCATGCAGTCATCTTTTCATGTATTCTTATCCGTTGCATGCAACTCTGTGAATTAACTTACCAAAAGCAAACAAAAGTACTTCTAATATTTTATAAGCAGAAAGTTTAAATGTCAGGAATGAAATCATCCAGCAGTAACGCTGTAGGTGTGTAGCACAAGACTATCTTTTATAAAGAGTACAGAACATAAGCACTCACACTATTATATTCACGTTCTAGGGAAGTGGCAAAAAGTATCAGTCATGTTTTTCGATCTGCCTATGGGAATATACCACATCTTTTCTTTCTATTTGCTGTAAATACTGGTAACAAGTGTGGAAGCAGGTGAAAAAAAATCACGCTGTGGATTCTTGGAACTGAATTTGAGTTGGAACGACTTGAAAATACTTTCTAAGTGCTATATGGTAAAACTTTGTCAAAGGGGAAGGAATTGAAGAATGGAATATATATATACTGAAGTCATCGAGACATACTTGAAAATGAGTATCTTCTCATAAGCATCTATATAAATGTTCTCATCTCTTAATACAGATCTGAAGTAGCTTCAGCAAACATAACCCAGACTCAGTAACTACTTTCTGGAGCCTCCATCAGTCCACTTTAAAACCCCAGTTCTAATAAATGCTTGCTAGTTTGGGCTGCTCCTACTCCTGATGGCTGAACTGGGGAGCTGCGTGTGGTAGGCTGGTAAACCTGGCATGGAGAATGGTGCAGACCTTAATTTTTTTCTGTGTCTTCCCTTAGTATTTGCTCAAGTGAAAGCAGCGATAAGCAAAAGAACAAGGCTCCTGAGACAGTTTCTCAGATGTGCAAATGACCAATTAAAACAAATAAAACCACAGTGTTAATATATGCTTTCAGTTGTGGTTATTGGTGCTGCCTGTTTTCAGTGCCATAGCTGCTGCTGCTGTAGCCTTCCACAGGTGGTGTGGAGCAAGAGAAGGCAAGTGGCTTGTTTGCTTGTTTTATTTTTCTTGGCTTTTCAAGTTGCTGTCATTGTTTGAGAAACACAATCAAAATACCATAGCTTTTCAGCATTTACATAATTTTCTCAAGCCTGTAGTAATAATGTTTGTGTAATTTTCCCAGGTTATAGTTACATTCAGTAAACCATAAACCCAACCTTGTTTTAGCATGCTTGGCTGTGAGTGTGCTTACATTACCTACCATGGTCTTCTGCATTGTGTATAGCCTTGCTCAAAGGCTCTTAACGCAGAACTGAGCAATGCTTACAGAGGGTCTCAGGCTTCCCAAAAGTCTGTGGTGATCTGCTGACCAATCACACTGTGTATGTTGGTATTTTCCTTTAGCTATCTTCTTCTGTAAGACACAAATAATACGTTAAGAAGCAAAGCTTTGCCATGTAGGAAAATGCACTTGTGACTCTTCTATTTCCTCTGTACATACTTTTCTTTGCCTATGTTGTCTGGCTTGAATTTCTCACTTACCATACTGTCCCATACATTCATTTAATTTTTCAAAATATATTTAGGACCGCTCAAGGGAAATTGCCTGTATAGTTATTTCAATTCGTATACAAGTAGATGTAGTTGCCTACCTGCTGGTGCAGACAACTGGTCTAACTGCTCTGATCTCTGCTGGGGAGCTCTGCATATTAATTGTACCTTGAGAATGCTGAATGCTTTCGGGCTATCAGTTTTCAAGTGACTGTTAAAAAGTGGAGACAAACCTTCCCACTCTGTCTGTGGACCACTGACTCTTGCTGAAGTCTCCTCTTTGTGTCTTGGTCTGTGTTATCTAAAACGGTGTTTGATTTGAGAAATGGAATTTAGCTGTAATGATGTCTAATATATTGCAGTTATAGATTCTCTGTGAATTGAGTATTCTTTTAGAACCTGGAACTGAGGCTAATTATGTCCAGTAACTGCCTTCGAACCTCCCACTAATTATTACGAGGTAAGGTGAACAGATTCAACACTTCACATGGAAATTTCCATGCATAATATCCTGGAAAGTAAACAATCCCTAGCAAGTGATACAACAAGTAGGATGTGGTACCACTTTAAAAATTTGTGGAATTAACTTGTTTTAACTGAACCAGTTACGAGTTGGGGTTTTACTGGTACCGTTCTTGCTCTTTGTGCTCCTGACACATCTGTGCTATTGAAATGAGTGAATGCGTGGAAGTTGCTCTCTACCCCAGACATACCTTAAATCTGCAGTGCCCTCTGCGAAAGGGCAGAGACAAGTTAGACCTGGTCCGTGGACAGGAAAAACCAAACTGAGCTATGGAAGATAAATAAATATATGCTGTGCCTGACAGTGGAAAAAAATCATTTGGGTCAAATTAAATTTTGTCAAACCTTAATTACATTTTCTAAATGAAATGTGTTGCGTCCAAAGTCTGTATGCTTGAAATTTATAGCATAAGCCCACCTCAGCTCTTTCCAGGGCTTTCTATGTGCAATGAAGTATTAAGCAATGACAGGAACCTTATTTGCTCTCTAAAGCTCTGGAGCCCGCTAAGTAAACTGGAACATGAATGTAAGTAGGAAGATTTTCATCTTGCTGGAGGAAGATCTAAATTTACTGTGGCCTCTCAACGTCAAGAAGTCAGTCTGAAATACATACTGTGTTGCAGTTAGGAGATACGGAAAATGAATTAGTTGGGACTGATAGGTAATATGCCTCCCAGAAATCTATGCAGGAACAGCCACCAAAAAAGGCCTGGGATCAAAGGGAACTAACCCATTGCTTATGAACTTGTGTTGGTTCACAAAGTCGAAGATACCAATTTTCTTACACGTTTTGAGTGCTGACCCCCTAGAAGGCAAGGCCAGGTTAAGCAATTAATGTATTGAGTGCCAGACAAATGTTATCATCAATTTATTTGCTTGTGCCAGTACCACTCATTGGACATTATTTAAATTTTGTTACAGCTCAAGCACTGCTAAAAATAAATTCATTTATTTATAGATGACTTTGACACCGGCCAAATAAAACCACATTATCATATTTTGAACAGAAGGCACAAAGCCAAACAAGTGCTGTCTTTGAACTTGGCTAAAACTTGCTGGTTTATGGCTGGGATTGGTTATACACCTGCTCTTTTTCCCCTTCCACCCCCCTTTTGTTTCCTTTGAAAGCTATTTCACACCAGTGTGCTCTTACCTACGTAGAGTTAGTTGAGTTTGCAGAGTACAGAGCAGGCCCTGTTTTGAATTAACAGTGCACATTACAGAGCAAAAAGAGACTAAAAAGTGGCAGCAAAGGAACTGTTAAAGGCAATATTTGGGGCTGGAAATTCAGGGCAGAGGCCTTGGATGCATGTTGATAAATCAAAAGAAAGGGGGTTGAGCACGCTGGAATGCCAGCACAGTCAGGCTTCCCTGTGGTAAACTTTGAAAAGTTAAGTAATGGTCTGGAGGTCACCTGGACCTTCTGGCAGCAAGGGAGCAGTGAGAGCTTTCACATTATTTCAGTGCAGCAAGCAAGGGCAAAAGGAGGTGAGGAAAGATATCGAGGAGGACAAATGACGTCTGTTGTAATACCTTCAGTTGCGCCATACTAAGGATAAACGTCCTGGAGCTTCAGAGCTCTGGAATGAATGCTGCTTTTAAGAAGTGAAAATGCTGAGACGAACTGTAAAAATAGTACTGATATTGTCACTATGGGAATAGTCTTACTTGCTGTGTAAACTGGGCTTCTGTATCTCCCTGTATAAGGAATATGTAGAAAAGATACAAAGTTATTGCACAGGCTAGCGGCTGGCTCTGTGTTTACCCCTCTGTCCTGCCCTCTGCTTGCCATGACGAAGGAGCTGACAAGGACGCAAGTCATGGTCCTGGTAGGAGCTAGGGCTTGGGTCTAAAGCCCTAGCCCCTTGGAGCTAAATTGTTGTAGCTGTAGTGGGGCAGATGGACCATGTGCATCAACCTCATCAGATAATGCTTAATAAAGTCCTGGTGTCCCCCTGTTCTTTAAAGGACTTTTTTTTTATGGGGGTGTAAAAGCTTACAAAGTTGTTAGTGTTTTGTTTTTTTTTTTTCAGGAAGAACTAACCTCAAAGGTACAGAACCATGAATGTGCCCTTACTAGGGGTAAATGGATGCATGCATGATCTGCTTTCAGTTAAGTTAGTACACTACCATAAATCAGGACTGAAATATGTTCCTGTGAACAATGACACAAAATGTGGTTTAGTTTTGTAATGCTGTGAGGATTTAAAAACAAGAAAAACCAAAAAAAACCCCAACCCCCCAACAACAACAGAACCTCTAAAGACTCATCAGTTGTGTCGAGGTCAGTATGAGCTGTTGGAGAGTGCTTTGATCTAAAGAAAAAAATAATACCATGTATCGATGTCAAGAGGCAATTGAAAATACCAAAGGGTGGACTGAGGGGAAACCAGGTAAAGCTGGAAGTACAGGGAACTCTCCAGGAGCGTTTGAGTAACACTTACGGAGGATGAAGAAGGCATTTGAAGTAATGCTTCTAAAAGATGAATGGATTAGTTGCTAAAACTCTTCCTGAAAGTTGTAATTGTATTTGGGGGCCTGATTTTAAGAAAGGAAAAAAAAAAAAAAAAAAAAAAAACTTGTAAGGCATCTTTCAGAAAGTAAGAACTAGGCTATGTTGCTCCATCCAGTGCCAAAATAATTTCAAGAAATTATAACCTCAAAATCATCCCTGTAAGGGCATTTTATATTGGGGTGGCTCAGTCAATAACCACGGCAGGTTTTAGGAACCTGACTAATAGCAAGAAAACCATTAGCTGTAAGTACAGCTATTATAATTGAAACTTAGGCCTCTGGGCATCTAAAATGAAGCCAAGGATTCTCTTGATGGGTTCTTTGCTTATAGTGGGGCATTTTTTTTTAATTTCTGCATGCAAAGACTTAGTTACAAATTACAGTGCTTCTAAAGATTTTAACTGAATAGATGAGATCAAACAAGTTTTAAGATTTAAATTCCATTCTTTATGCCTTCTGTCTAATGACGTATAGTACTAGAATATACGCTTGGTTTTTATTTTCATCTTTTCGTGTTTCTAATTTAGTCTAAACTGGAGAAAAGGGTTGTATCAATGGCAACAAAACTCAGGTTGCAATTGGTATACCCATGCAGCCACTGAAATCGGGTTGACTTCAGGGGCAGATTAATGTGGTTAGTTAGCAAAGAATGAGCGGGCCTTAAACATCTACCAAAACCCATCTGGAAAGTCAAAGAGCTCCTGTCCTGCATGGTGACATGTCTCTTCCCAGTGAAAGCCATATCAAGTCCACTGCGGGCAAGTTTTATGACTCCAAATGTTTCAGATTGTTTTCATATTTGGCATCATCCCAAGCACTGCCAGTGTAGGCTACGAAGTTAATCCAGAGGTTAAGTACGTTAAGGCTTTTAATACTTCTTTTGTATCTTAGTGTGAAATCCAGTTTGTGCTCTAAAAGCACCATTTTATTTTGCTAAAAGATAACTTTGCCATTTTAATGACAAATCACTCAGACTTCTAATAATCTGTGTGTGGAATTTTAACGTGCAGGTGCCTCTCTTGAAATACAACTTAAGTGTAGTTTACACTGAAAATTTTATCCATAAAGTACTTCAGCTTAAGTTGCATGGGGAGGTTGCAGATGCTGGATTTTGATTTGTAATTATGGCTGGGATGGAATTCCTGGGACGGAAGGTTGACACCAACTATGTCCCCATGAGTTTTATTGTTTATTCTTTATCTTTATAGAGTAAACGTAGTGAGATCTTGTCTTATATGAAAGATAAATGTAGAGATGCAATGGCCTCCAAAACCAGGGGATTAAAGACATAAATGCCATGTGTAGAAAATTGCTCATTCTTGTTGAAGGCTTCTTGGCTGCTCGCTCTAAGTCTGACTAACCCACATGTGTATCTAAAATACATTTTGACAACCACCCTTGGCAGACAGATAATTTTATTAAGTAAAATACAAATACTTGATGCAAATGAAAGATCAAGCTTGATTTGGTCATTTTCTAAATGTTTATGGCTGATGATTGTGTGTTTAGAGCCTAAATTGATGATAAAGTGTTCTGCTATAGATATCTTCGTATTCCGAAAAGCATTTAGCTGCCATTAGAAGAGGCAAGGACCTCTATAAGGGAGTGCTTTAACGGGAGCCATGACTGTTGAAAAGCCGCACTTGCATCCTTAACTGTTATTTTAAATGTCAGTTAAAAGGATGCACTCCTTAGTTAAACTCCAATTTTAAACAGATTTTTGCTTTCTTTGTAAGGCCTTCCCTGTAAATGGAACAACAATCGGAAATAATCCCGTTTAGTGGCTTGCTGCTTATGACCACTCTTAAACTAGAATAATGCCTTCTATAGAGATACTCAATACAGAGGAACACTGTATGCTAATGCATGTTAACACTTCTTCGTGCTTCTGCAGAAAAGTTTGTCTTCCGCTTGCTGGCAAAGCAAAGGTGGTCACAATATCATCAAACATGCTTAGAGATTGCTGATGTGCTGTTGTATATTAAAAAATCTACTGTGCAGCTCTTCATTACTGCTGGGGTTCAGTTGTGCTCTCACTTCCTCAGCTATTAAAAAAAATCTCACTCAATTAACTGAGCTGTAAAGAAACATCTAAATGAGTTTTGATTGTGAATTTACCGGTTCCAAAAAAATAGGGAAAGGCAAGTCTGCAGGTCAGGGGTGAGACAGTGAGGGGTTTGAGAAATTTTGGCTGCTGGGGGGAAGGAATTGGCTCATTTGTGAACTGATTAATAAGAATGAGGTGTTCTTTAAACGCCATTGAAGGAGATGCACCACTTCAATTTTTGTAGTATTGTTTTCTTATAAGCAATTACAGATTGCAAAAAATTGAACAGTAAGGGGTGGGATGAAAACAGGTAAAATGGTTTTGAGAGATCATAAACCTCAGGTATTTTAATCAGTTATCTCTTTAGATCAAGTCTTTATTTGGATGCTGACTTTAAGAGCACCCCCCGCTTATCAAAGCAAAAATATTTATTTCACTTCCATATGGCTCATTGGCAATATTCTCACTTAGATAATAAATTGGCTTCACCGTGGATTCTAATTGCTTAATCTCATGAGGCAGGTATTGGTGCTGGACTTCATGCAGAGCAAGTGGGAACTGCAGAGCCTTTTTAGCACGGTGAGGCATTGTTCCGGGGGCATTAATTTCGCAAAACCCTGACTGCTACCTGCTGCAGGGAAGCATAATACAAA
>NW_009259328.1:732272-734833 GCF_000687185.1 Egretta garzetta
TCTTTCCCTCTGCATTCTGCTTGGCTGTATTTTCTATTCCATGGATCATTTTCTGCCCTGCTCTGTAGGACGTAGAAAGGGATTGCATTCCCAATGAGCCTGTCTGCGAGGAGCCTACCTGGCTAGAACCGGAGATGCTCTTGTGGCATATGCCTGGCTTCTCCCGGGTACTTTTTAATTACCCTCCGGCTTAATTGCTTCCCCTTCCAGTGGATGGACAGCAAACACTTTGGACAGAAACATAAAATATTTCTCAGTTGCTTTGTGTTTAGGTGTCTGCTGCTTCAGCCTGCACACAGCTGCATGAACGCGTTCCCTGAAAAAGAAGAACCAGCACTTCCCTTCCTTTCCCCCTGGCACCATGGGCAATTGTGTGCGGAGGATGACAATATTTCTCCAGTTAGCTAGCGGTGCCCTGAGGTAGTCATTGTGTTTTGTGTGTGTTACCTGGTTTTGTTAAATATTCAGCTGTGGAAGGCTGTTCCAGGCCATCCAGGTGGTGGTATGATGTAGCATCTACCCCGCGTAAGTCTTGATTTGCATGCTGGAGGAAGCAGGTTCCTCTGCCTCTTGCTGAGTGGGCAGATGGTGGCTATAACCTTGATGCAAAGCACACAGCACTGACTGTGGAGGGGATTGCTCTTTGTGAAAACATGTGGGGCTTTGTATCCTGCCCATTGCTGCAACCTATTTTCAGACATTAAGGGAAAAGAGAACCTAGGTTACTAAAAAAAAAATGCATCCTAGATGAAGTAGGTGAGTGCGGAGGGCCTATGTTCAGCCCAACTGCTAGCTAGCCTGATGCTCAGTAGCATATGCGATGGAGTGATGGCTAGGCAATGAAATCAAGCTGATCTTTTTACAAATCTCTCATCAGAGACTGCTGAGGGTTTGGAATAGATGTTCCTTGGACAGTAGGAGCTGTAGACTGTCCAGGAATAGATAAACAAGCTTCTACCAAGTATTGAGTTTTGGTTAAGAGCAGGAGCAGAAAAGTGGAGCAGAAATCTGGTTTTAACTTATAGCGTTGCTGCAGAATATGTGAGAAGTGCACTCGTTTTTATTTTTGTTTATATACAACAAAACTTGTATGTGAAAAAATGCTCCAGGATTATACTTATTTCTGGAACGCTCACACGCATCTTTTAGGTGGGAGCATCCTCTGGCTTAGGGGCAAGGGTTTTTCTGAAGACTTTCGCTGAATGCAGCTGTGAGGCAAGCCTTCTTGAGGGGATTCACTAACTATATTGGAAAGATGCACACATACGCGGTTTTTAACTTTCCGGTGGAAGAACTGGAGGTGGACCTAAGCAAGGGCTAGTCCTGGCACAGCATGCCAGGGAGTGTTTCTGCCTTGCTGGCTGTGCCAGCCCACCATCAAAAAGTGGAGGGAGCCAGGCTTCAAACCTGCCCATGGTGCGAATGACTTGAGTTTTACTCTAGTGTGGTTTCATTCCGTCATCCGTCTTATTTTCACTTAAAAGGATTTATCAGACATGCTTGTTAAAGGGGTAGCAGTGCTAGTCTGAAGGATTTGGGGCGGCAATTGTAGACTGTCTAAAACACTCAAGGGGAAGTGTTACAGTAGTATAATTGAAAAAAGCAAAATATCTCATAAATGTTGACCTGGTGCCATCTTTCAGACAGCTTTGGCAGGCTGGGATGCAGGAGTGTCTTAATTACAGACCCCTTGTGAAGTGCCCAAGGCAGTTGTTCCCATGCTGGTCGGGTGTGGTCCAGGCTGGTTAGCATGCAGCCTGCCTGGAACAAATCCATGGGTCCTGATGGAATGCACCCACGAGTGCTGAAGGAGCTGGCAGACAACATTGCTGACCCAC
Source organism: Egretta garzetta (assembly GCF_000687185.1). Taxonomy (NCBI): domain Eukaryota; kingdom Metazoa; phylum Chordata; class Aves; order Pelecaniformes; family Ardeidae; genus Egretta; species Egretta garzetta. The sequence continues at coordinate 734,111 of NW_009259328.1, forward strand.
TCTCCATCATCTATGAAAGGTCGTGGAGAACAGGAGAGGTGCCTGAGGACTGGAGGATAGCCAATGTCACTTCAGTCTTCAAAAAGGGCAAGGAGGACCCAGGGAACTACAGGCCGGTTAGTCTGGCCTCTGTCCCCGGGAAGGTGATGGAACAACTCATTCTGGGTGTCCGCTCCAAGCAAGTGGAGGAAAAGAAGATAATCAGGAGTACCCAGCACGGATTCACCAAGGGGAAATCATGCCTGACCAATCTGATAGCCTTTTACGATGGCATGACCAGCTGGGTAGATGAAGGGAGAGCAGTGGATGTTGTCTACCTTGACTTCAGCAAGGCTTTTGATACTGTCTCCCATAACATACTCATAGGGAAACTCAGGAAGTGTGGGTTGGATGACTACTGGCTGAATGGCAGGGCTCAGAGGGTTCTGATCGGCGGGGCAGAGTCTAGTTGGAGGCTGGTAGCTAGTGGAGTTCCCCAGGGCTCATTACTCAGCCCGGTCTTGTTCAATTTGTTCATCAATGACCTGGACGAGGGGACAGAGTGTACCCTCAGCAAGTTCGCTGATGACACAAAACTGGGAGGAGTGGTTGCTATGCCAGAAGGCTGTGCTGCAATTCCGTGGGACCTGGACAGGCTGGAGAGTTGGCCGGAGAGGAACCTGATGAAGTTCAACAAGGGCAAGTGTCGAGTGCTGCACCTGGGGAGGTTGAACCCCATGCACT
>NW_009259328.1:735391-771004 GCF_000687185.1 Egretta garzetta
GGAGGGGCCCGGGCCGCTGGTGTGGCTGGGGGCCAGCAGCCTCCTGTGAATAGGACCTGCGTCCAGGATTGTACCTCCTCTCACACAGGCTGCAGGGCGGAGAGGAATAAATGCTGATTCCTGTCGTTACAGGTCTGAGTCAGCCTTGAATTGGTTACTTCGGCTGCTTCTTGGGCATGTCCGGTTTGGGTTTGTGGGCTCAGGGAAGTTGGAGTGTGCAAGAATTGCTGCATTATCCTTCAGTATTTCCCTATCTGAACTCCCCAATGGACACGGTCCTCTTTGTAAGAGGTACAACTCTCCCCTCTCCCTGCCTGTTACCTCTCTGTACGCTTTGAGGAGTTACTGCAATAGCCAGAGACTTCTGAAATAAGGGCTGCTGCACACAAGGAATCCACTGCTGTTGAGATACGGTGTTATTTCCAAATGTCTGCAATAAAGATATCACAGGGATTACTGGTTCCATAATTTCTGTGGTATTGAAGCAGCTGTGGTATGAGTTAGCTGCTGTGACTTTGCAGTACCAGCTTTTGCTGGCTTTTCCCACATGTGTCTGTGGGTTGGTGCGATGCGTATTTCAGCAGCAGGCAGGAGAGGTTGGCAAGCTGATCACTCCATAGTGTTCTTCTGAGTAAACTGCTGGATCAAAGCTAAACTGGGATGATGCACGTACAGAGGGAGGGGGGTACTGGTAAGGTGAGCAGTTCCGAGCCTCAAGCTGAAGCCGTGGAGCCAGGTGTTGGCTTTCTCGTCGGGCGAGACCAGTGCGGGAAAGTGGCGGAAAGGAAAGACTTTGCCAGAAGCCCCTGGAGTCCTGGTAGCATGTGCAGTGGTTTCAGAGCATTGCTACCCACAATGGTATTGCAGTTCTGCATTTAGCAGTGGTTTTGGATGGTGCTAATTACTGCTATCCATCTCCTGTACAATTCCTGTAGGCTTTGGGGCTGAAGAGATGGATGCAGAAGTGCTGTAACAACTTCTGCGTTAAGGGACTTCCCTGGCAATGTGTCTCCTCGTTATTTGGGAGGAGAAGTAATGATGGCAGACAAAGATGTGGTGCCAGGTTTTGAAGGCTGTTTGTTACGTGCCAGTCCTTAAGTTTGCGAAATATCATCACTAGGTCAAATGCTTTATGTTCACTAAAACCAAACTTCACATCTTTCTGTTCTGTTAGGTAAATACTGGTTCTGGTTTGTGACACTGGAACACTTCTAGTGGTTTAAGTTGAAAAATAAAGTTAAAAGTCTCATCACTGACTCGTGGGGCTCTTTCTGTTACCATTCTTTTCAAGGAAAAACATCTGCATGCTTTTTCCAGCTTTCGGTATGCAGGTGACTTGATTTAATAAGCAGAGCTCTGAAGCGTTGGAAGTAGCGAAAAAATCCTGATTGCCATTGCAGTAGGGAAGCTCAGTTTACACTGGTTTGTTTTGGTTTGTTTTTTTTCTTTTGACGTCTTTGAGCTTACCTTTATTCTGACTTCCCGCATCTCCTCCCAAAGATTGCTTGTTGTTGCATCTTAGCTGTTCCCAACCCTAATGTGCATCGCGTGTGACTTGTCAGGCATAACCTGCTGGAAGAGACTTCTTTTGTTCTGTAAGCAAGCTGCTAGGGATCCTGTCCAATGGGCTGCGGCATCAAATGGAAGGGCTGTATTCAAGGTGGCTGGTAGACTTTCTCATATTACTTGGAAAAGAACAAAAAGACTATTAGGATATTACTGTTCTCAAATAATCCATGAAAATAGTGGTTTTCCTACTGTGTAAGATAGTTTATATCACTGCATTAAATCAAAATGCAGTGCAGTAATTGTACTTCTGTAATTGATTTATTCTTTCTATTACTGCTGAAGTGGACAGGCCCAAGAGCCTGGTTTTGCACCAAGTACTCATCCCTTCATGCCATTATGCAGAATAACAGAAGAAAGGGCTATAATTAGCAGTGAAATGAATGATTGTTTGCATCCTGAAACTTACTGTGTGAAAACACTACTGACTGGACAGGTCTTGCTGTACTTAATGTTTTGTTCACTTCTTTTAAGAGTTGTGATGGGTTGATCTTGGCTAGACACCAGATGCCACAGAGCCGCTCGCTCGCTCCCCTCTTCAAAGTGGGGAGAAAATGGGATGGAAGAGAAAAAACCTTGTGGGTCAAGATTAAGGCAGTTTAATAAAAAGCAAAAGCCATGTGTGGTAGCAAAAGGAAAACAAGATTTAATTCTCTACTTCCCATTAGCAGGTGATGTCCAGCCACTTCCCGGGAAGCCAGCCTTCAGTGCGCATAGCCTTTGCTTCAGAAGAAAAAACATCGTAAAAAATGAATGCCCCCCTTCCTCCTCCTTTCCCTTGGCTTTTATATCTGAGCTGATGTCATATGGTATGGAATATCACTTTGGTTGGTTTGGGTCAGGTGTCTTGGCTACTTTCCCTCCCAAGATCGTGCCCCTCCCAGCCCACTGCTGGCAGGGGGGGATGTTGGAGAGACAGCCTTGATGCTGTGCGAGCCCTGCTCAGCAGCCACCAAAACACCGGTGGGTTATCAGCACCTTTCTACATACTAATGGAAAGCAGAGCACCATGAGGGCTGCTGTGAGGAAAACTAACTCCATCTCAGCCCGACCCGATACAAGAGTCTTCAGCCCAGTAGAATTCTTCTGACCCTGTCTAATATACAAAGTTTTGCAAACTAACTCATTCCTGGAAAGGAAAATCTCCATTCCATGTGTCTGTGTTGCTGGATATACTGTTTTATGCATTGCTGGCAATGCACTGATGCTGAGCTGGACCTGCTTTAGCAGGAGGGCAAGGGCCTGACAGCTGATGTGCTTGCTTCGGAGATTGGGGAGGTTTTAGGTACCTGGTACGACTGTATGTGCAGCAAGCAAGACTTCTGTTTTCAGTGTTTCTTTACTTAACAGAGTATCGCACATCTGTTGTGATCCACAGGGGCATGTAACATCATTCAGACACAGAAGACTGAAATAAAAATCCTGGAAAGCTCTTACAGCCTTCAGATGGGGCTGGAAGTTTCCTGGCAAGGTCCACCTTGGTTTGAATGGCTGCTCAGAACATATACCCATAGAAACTTCACACTGAAACATGCTGATGCCTGCTCGTGGTATAAGTAGCATTGTTTATGTAGCCGTTAATGAATTCTCCTTGAAGCTTTTTTCCTTGAAGGTAATATGTTCATCTGCATTACAAATGGCAAAAGACTTCATATACTACGGAAGAACAGCCCGTAGCAGGTGCACTTTTCTTTCTTGAGGCAAGTTCTGTGCTCAAAGCAAGGCTTAATCAAATGCATTGATTCTACTGTTGCTCCATAAAGATTTGGTTCAATCTTCTCCTTTTGTTAAAAATGGAATTTGAATGCTCTTTAATATGTGGTTACTGAATACTCATACCTGTAGTAGGTCTTCTAAAATAAAATCAGTTTTCCTGGCTCTCAAAAAGATGTATTTCAGGTGGACTATGATTATTGGCTTTGATACAATTCTTTTTATGCTGACGGGAGTGACAACTCCAGGTGAGGAGGTACGACTTGGTGTACTACCACATGGGTAGTAAGGAACTGTAGTAAGTAAATCTATTAAAGTCCTGTCCACTTGTGGAGTTGTACAGTAAGATTTCAGTTCTACTTTTGGCTGTTTTTCTACCCTGCCATGTAAAGCAAAATTTTGCATCCTGAGCATGAATCTCAGACAAGCAGAGTTTTAAAACTGTTGTTTCTGTTTTCTATATAATCTGATTTTATAGAACATTGCCATAACTCCACTCATTGCCCAAATAAACCATCTGCTAAGCTTAAAATTGTTGCAGGGGTAGTTATGTGCATCAGTCTATATAATGTCCCTTAATGGTTATGAACAATATTTTATTTTGGAAATTATTACTTTCATGAGTCAGACTGAAAGCCGGTCCTGAAGCTGCTTTTGGAAGCCCCTTTATGTTATGCTGTTTCACCTCTAAGTATAGCTGTAACTGTAAACAACAAATCAGATGACATAAGGCTTTCCGCTTGTTTATTATTACTTTAAAAAGGAGGGATAATGGATAGAATTGAATGTTTCCTGCTGGGGTGAGCTAAAGACTTGCTAAAATCGTTGGGAACGAGGAAAAGCTAGTGAATGAGCTCTGCCTCTGAAGCTGGGCTGCTGCTGGGGTTTAAGACACTGCTCTCACCTAAACGAACACGAGACTTGCTGATTGGGAATGGGAACCTCTCACATTCCCAGTCTGAGCGGCTTTTCTGTCTCATGTTTTTCTTCAAAATTTCTTCAAAATTGTGATATTCCTCTAAATGGCTTTCAATTTTTACGAGCTGACAACATCCCACCAAGAATGTTTTGTTGCAAAATTGCCAACCAACTCAGCAACCGAAGGCCAAGACACTTTCTTTGTCCTTTTCCTGCTTGGCTATTTGAAGGAGGACAGTGGTGGCTGTGTCTTGGGTATGCAAAGCAAAAGACAGTAATGCATTCTGGGAACGTCAATGGAACGTCAATGGAGATGTTTTCTGAAATTTCCAGTTTTCACAGCTGTGGACTGACAGATGGAGGGTGATGGTAGGACTTCATTTAAACTTAAACATCATTGAGGGTTTTTAATGGTCACTTTGGTTTGCTGTCCCCTGTAAGTCTCAAGGTCTGGGGTTTTTGTTTTTCATTTTCTTTGCCTTTGGTTTTAGGTTCAAGGTTTGTTACAATGGTACCTCTTCCTCCTGGCCTCTGCTTGCAATGGAATTATGGTAAATAAAGCTCTTAGCAAAGTTTTTCTGCTTCTGTTGACTATAACAATCTTAAAGAGGATGTGTTCTGCCGAATTGCCTACTGAGGATGAAGTTCCTGTGGGGTCAGGGAGAAGATGAACTTGTACTTCAGCGGGGTGTGTGAGTTAATGTTCGGTTCTACTCAAAATGAAATACTGGAAATCAGCCAGACATAAGAGGAGGAATATTGGAGAAAGCTGTGTGACATTTATCACATCACCGATATAACTTAGATATATAAATAGAACATATTCTGTTAAAATACTGTAGCACAGATGATCTGACGCATATTGTAGCCTTTTCTTTAAGGTCTACCTTAGAAGAAATAATGCAATTTCTTACCAGAACTTATTTCACCTTTCTCCTTGTTTCACCAGTGATGGTATCATTTCTTTTGCCTGGATCAAAAGAAAAAAAAAAAAAATAGAGCCCAGCACATGGTTACAGTGTAAGCAGAAACATTAAATATTGATCCAAAATCCTGGCTCTTAAAGAATGCTTAAAGAAAATCTAATGCTTTATTTCAAACTATAAGTAGTAGGGGCGTTTCAGCAATGTGTTCATTCAGCCCTGCAAACCAATTACTCATTCCCTGAGTAAAACTGGCCATCTCTGAATAACTGTTCACAATTTACTTGAGTAAATCTTAGCCTTGAAAATGCAAATTCAGAAGTTGAAAAATTTAGCAGCTTTTTAATCTTTGAGGATCCTAAAAATAAAGAAGGGGCGATGGTCCGTCTCCCCCCACTGTTAGCTGCGCTGCGCTGGGAGAGCACTTGGTGCCGGCATTGATGCAGCTGGGCCTAACTCAGCCGATAGCACCTTGCAGAGGCCCAGCCTTTACCTTGCAACTTCTCCTTGCCTTATTTAAAATACTTCTTGAGTTTTAGCAAGAGGAATAGATGGAAAGGTGGTCTGGGACGGCTAGGTGCTGCTTCTCCTGACTCCAGAATGCTTTGGGCTCTCAAAGACGTTTTCCCAGTTTGGATGGATCAGATGGTTTTGTTACTCTAGTCAAGAGGAAAGGCAGAAAATTAAGGCATTAAAAATCCAGTTGTCTGAGCTACGTTTGAAAACTTGATAGTATAAGCAATTACATGTAACATCTTTTTCAATTGCAAGGCTTATGTACTGCAAGATGTAATCTGCTGAAAACTGAGTGTGGGAAGGTGTCAGTTAAGCACCGTATTCATTAATTTTTTTCATTACTCATGGGGATGCTTGGTGAGTTCATTTCTCTTCCTTCCCTTGTGTTCATGTAACTTTCAGGGATGAGGCGGTCATGTAGAAAAAGCTGCTTTAGAGTTACCTTTTGTCTATCAGAATACGTAACTCTAAAAACCCAACAAAGTGACCAGACAGGCTTTAAAAAATGAGAAGGGAAGGCCAGGAGACTCATGAGTTGATGCTGTGTCAGCTTTGAATTTGTGGAGCTCCAACCTGATGCTAAAATTTAGCCCTGTGCCAATCCATTCCTCTATTCTGGTCTGTCTTGTATGTGTCAAAGGTATGTATGATGTCTGGCACATGTTTATGCGTTACTTTATTCAAAACATTTTAATACAGCTGGAAGTAAAGCCATTTGACAGCAGACCCTGCCTTCCTTAACAAGGACCAACAAAGTGTTATCTCTTAAATATTTAAGAGCTCTTCTGGGTGTGGGTTTGTGGGATTGTGTTTCCATTCTATGTTGTTCTGTAAAATGTTTTTAATGTGAAGTAAAATAAATCTTGCAATAATAGGTAACGATGCCAGTAACACCCAAATTCTCAGAGCTCTTACGCAGGTCAAGTGTGTTCTTTGTATGGGTAGGCACTGTGTTGGGTACGCATAATGCTACAGTGAGTGTCCGTGGTGGTGAGAGAGGGTGTTAAATGAAAACCATCATTCTTCCTTAAATGAAGGGCAGTGATGATTCTTGCATCACCTCAAGTAAAAAGACAACCGTAACAATTTCAGAAAAGTGCATTTTGAAAGACAGTTGAGCTCTACAGCAGACCCTGCGAGTTCTCGCCTCTGCTGGCTGTTCCAGGCTGGGAGGTTACAGCTACTTGCTGCATTCTTCTCTCCAGGCAGAAGCTGATTCTCTTTGCTCTGGGTAGCAGAATTTTCCACTGTGCTAATTTCTTTTCTGTTTTGAAGTATTCTGTGATGTTAGCAGTTGGGAACATCAATGGATGCTTCTACTTGTTGTAGGTATACCCGGCCACCTTTCTGTAACGTACGCTCAGCCCGCTGAATTACGGCACTCTTCCAACTGCCCGGGTATCTCCTGGGACAAGAGCCTAAGTTTGCTTTTCCTTCTTTCCTCTCAGCTTCTGTTTTTAAAATCATCCAGACTTCTTTGAGCTTGAAGAAAATAATATTAGAGCATGTAACGAAGTGGGGAGGAAAGCAAAGTCAAGTTTTGGTGCCTATTTCTACAATGGATTCTGAAAAATAGGTATTAGTACTGTTTGCTTTCTGGCATTAGACTTATGAAACTTTTACTAGGCATAACTTGTTCTACTGCCTCTAGCATAATATGCAAGTTGTCATTGGAATTCATTCCAATAAGAAATTGGTCTTTTTTTTTTCTTTTTTTTCCTCAGTCAAACTAGGGAAGATTCTTCAGTTCCTAAAGAAATACCCTTGTCGTTGATTCTGATGAGGCAACTTTGGTGCTAGCTTATTGTCACTTGAGCACTAGAGTTTGCAAGTTCATATTGATTGCCTTTATATTTGGGTCCCTGTTAAGATTATGACAGGGAAAGGGAATTTTGAGGCTTGGCTTTCCTCTGGTGTCTCCCACTTTGCTTTATCTGCTTGGGTCCTGGTTTTGCAGAGCCTACTGATGAGTTTAAGGTTTCTGTAGCCCTGAGGCTGAGTTGTTTCGGAGTGAGGAAGGAAAAGAATTGGGCAAATGGTTGTGTGTTTTCTTCATTAAATGCTGGGAGTATTGGGTTTCAGTGTCTCTTTGGAGGAGGAAGCCTCGTCAGTATGAATGGCGTTAAATTAAGTTTATTTAAAAAGTGTTGTGGAGAGGGAAAGGCTTTGTTCCAGTTTTGATTGATAAAATTATCTCACCTTGAGAAAAAGATGCCCTTTAAGAGCTTCTGTAACTCAGTATACCTTATCCCTCATTTTTGCACAATTATGAAATTCAGACAAGTATGGTTTTCAAAATATTTTAAATTACTTTTATTTGCAAACCTTAGTCCATTCTGAGTAGTGCCTAATAAGCCTGGGGATGGATTTGCCTTAAACCTTTTCAACTAAAGAGGCTAAATAAAAAAAAAAGGTACAAGCTAATCTGCCTCTAGAATAATGTCAGAGGCCAGTGCTTTTCACTTGCAAATACGGAACATCGATCTTTGTTGTTGCATGTTTACAGAAGGTCTTGGTCGAGGGTTCAGAGAGCGTCAGCATATATTTTAATATTGCAATTACTGACTTCAACTGCTGACTGTTTTTTAACTTCTAGTAGATTTATTCTAAACCTAAGTAGATTGGTTTCTTTTTTAAGTGTCTCATTAGCAGGGAAAGTACAACAAACTTAGAAAAACTAACTGAAATAACAGGGAGGGACTGCATGAGAAGGCCTCCTATTTTTAGACTATCTGGCTTATAAATGCGAACGGTAATTATGGCCTAACTATTTGTGTATTACTTTACAGGTCTGAAGGTGAAAGTTCCAGAAGCATCAGGTATGTGTATGTTGTATTCTTTCTGACTTGATGTCTTTGTTCTAAGAAAATAATTTACTTAAAAAGCTTAACTTTCTTTAAAAGCATTAACTAGAAGGTTTTTCAAAAAATGTGTTTTTTATTTGTTCTACTTAACATGCCATTTGTGTTTTAAATAAAGGATCTTCTACCTTGGATAAGGTCAGCAATAGATAACAGGACATTTCCTGAATGCTTCTATCTCCAATACGGTTTCAGACTCATATCTAAGTTTTGAGAATTGCAAAAAATTATTTCTAGATAGTTTCCAGTGTTTTTCAATCAAAATTTATATGAAACGATCATTTGCATTGGCAAAGCTGTGAGCCAGCTGCCTGGCAGTTTGGGGGGCAACGTCCATGTTGGGGAGAAGCCCATGTACTTGCTCAGGCTTGCTCAGTAGACTCCTCTTCTTTACTTGACAGTCAGACCCTTCATTGGCTTGTTGCTGCAGTACTCACTTGGAAGATTCAGATAATTTAGAGAATTTAATGTAATTATCAGATACTTTACTTTTAACTTACTCATTTAGCATTTTATACTTGTTACCTCAAGGGTATTTTTTTTGAACCTACCTCTTTGAAAATGTGGCTGTGGGAGTCAAACTTGCAGAGCTTGTAAAAGTGCTCTAAACAGGGCTTGAAACTTTAAAATTACATACTTGGATCTGAATGTGTTCCTCATTCATTAGACCGTTACAGTTAGGCTGATGCCTTAATTCTCAGGGAGTGTGACTGTTGGCCAATGATAACAAGGTCCAACATACTGGATTTGGGTTCACCACAATACCTGCAGCTTGTTTTGGGGGTTGCCAGGACTTTACATCTAGAGCTGTTGTATTTTATTTCTTTAAAATTAAAAAAAAAAAAGAGCCAGGACCTTCACTTGCAGAATTACAAATCCAGTTCTTACCCATGGGTATGCAGACTATGCACAAAACCAGGTGAATTGGAGAATAATCAATCTGATATCAGAAAAGATGAAATCTGTAGGAAGTGATCAAAGATCCTCTGAAATGCTTTTTTTTTTTTCTTACAACAGAAATCAAAATCAGTATGGTATTGACCTGAGTTCAAGGCTGTGCAGGGGAAGTTGGTAGCATATTTTAATATACAGCAACCGAACTGAGCAAAATCAGAAGCTGCTATAGATAAGATCGTAGCAAGGTGCCTGTACTTTATTTCTTGGGGTTTTCTAAAGGCCAGTAGGGTTGCCAGTGTGCTGGCAAGCTGCAGAAGGACTAATGCTGATCAGCTGTTTGCAAACTAAAAGTAAGTCTGCAGGCATGTGAATTTACAGAGGTATAATTGAGGTTGCGTTCTGACCTGCGATAGTCATTTTTGGTTTGACCTGTGGGATTGGGTCTCTCGGGATGGGGGTGCATGGTGCTGCTATTTTCTATTAGAAACCGTATTTTGAGGTGTTTGAGCAGTGTGTAGGCACACCTGAAATCTGGTTCCTTCAGATCTGGTTTGGGTGCTATTGAAAAACTAAATGTGAATAGAAATCTAGTCCTTGTTCCTGGCATGCATCTTAATGAACAGAGATTATTTCATTGCGGGGAGCATGTTAATTGAATGATAGGCTGCGAGGCCAATGGAATACTGTTAATATGTCTTACCAGATAAATTCCACAACTTAAAGGAAGGGTCTGCTCAGACTCAGTGTGTCTATAGACACTGGTGATACTCTAGGGCATCTGTTTCCTGTATGCATGCTTCAGGGCTGCGATGGTGAAAATCAACACCGTGTGTTCTCCACAGAAACCTGCAGGCAATCCATGTGAGTCCTGAAGCGCCAATACAATCTTCTGGTTTGAGGCTGCTCACTGAATTAATTCTGTTGTTTGGCATGAACTTGAGTTACTCCCAGACAGTTCCAGACTTTTATAATAGCTTAAAATTAGGCAAGGAGATGAATACAGTAACAGGCAACTCAAGCAGAAGGCAGAGCCATGCTCCTCCTGAAATGTTCTTTCAGCCCAACTCTTCCATCCTCCCTCTTGAGCTGTGTTTCTCAGACTGGAGGTGAAATGTCACCAAGGATGTGCTTTCATGTTTCTGTCTGCCTAAAATCCTGGTTGGCTTTTGTCTTGTTTTGGGCAAAAGCTCACTTAGCTTCTTTACATTGCGGTTAACTTGCTTCATTCTTATTTCTGGCGAATGAAGATGAAATGTAATCATTTCAAATGAAATGATAAGTCCTGTTTAGGGGATAGTGCTTAAACTCTGAAGAGAAGAAATCATGGTTCCTGCTTACAAAAATATCAGCAAAATACCAGCAAATCAGTGTACTGACTGTCATGCGCCAGTGTCTTCTGCCAAATTGTTGAGCTGAATTCATGAAATAAACCCTAGCAAGGAGCTGCAAGCAGGTGAGAAGCCAGGAATAAAATACACTGTCTCAGCGTTAACTGGACGGATCTCGTAGTGAGTGAAATTAGTTGAGGGCTTACGTTTGCGGTTCATAAGCGAAAGTATCGGTTAGGATTGTAGCATTTGACGCTCACTAGCATTGGCACATGAGATAAAAGGATTACTCTAAATAAATTCTGAGATGCAACTGTTTGTTTTTTACCTCCTTTCTGCCAGAAGACTCTCTTGAGATCAGATAGGTGGTAGCACGGCATGTACTTCTGTGCCACTATAAACCTTTATCCAACGACAGGTCAGTGGCTCGTTGCATAGAAGCAAGATCTTTCGCTCATGTTCACTGCTACCTGCGTATGAGATGAACCTGTGCAGTAATTAAATTTTATCTTTGCATTTCTAGTAGAGGCAGAGAGAGAAACAGATCTGAATTCAGTGTGGGTCAGTGCTGACACATTGGCATGGCGGAGGCACTGACCTGTAACGTAGGTCTGCTCCAAACCAGACTCATCCTCCTCTTTTCCCTCCTTATGTGCTGTCAAACCTGCACCACTGTCATCCTCGTTAAACTTCTTAACTCTTCTAGGAGGGTCTTTACTCTTGACCGTGTGACTTGTGGAATAGCTGGCACTTTTCATGCTGGAGTGGAATATCCAATACAAGTGGTGCCCTAGAATTTTATACTGTTGCTCAGCTGCAGAAGTTATTGCTGTGGTGGATTTGTTTTCTGTGGCTTTATAGCTTGTCACAACAATGAAAATTTATCCAAAATATGTTTTGAAGTGCTCTGAAATGCAGTAAACATTGAATCAGACTATGCAGTGACAAGGTTGATGCAGAAAAGCAATATGACTCTAGATAACACACAGAAACAATTAAAACTAATGTTGATTTTTTTTTTTCCTTGGCTTTGTTTGTGCAAGCCCTTAAAATTTTTTCTGCTATAATATTATTGTATTATAATAAACTTGTATTGGTTTCCTTTTGGTGAATGCCATGTAATTTTCAGGCCTAGGTATTTGTTAACTCCATTAAAATTGATAAATGGCTTTGAACATTTTGCGTTCTCAGATGTAATGAACACAAGCACAGTGAGCTATGAAATGACCAGTGTGATGGTCCTTTTTAATTAGCTGTCTTTGTTCCCATGTTTTCAGTAGAAAATGGAATTGGTTTTACAAGCAATTTTAATATTTAGTAGTGTGACCTGACAGTTACAGATAAGAATGTATATACGCAGTATAATCTATCATATCGAAGTTTGCAAGAGTAGTAGGTACATCTCAAGGTTTAGTAACTAAACGACATTCCTCCTACCTCTGCCACGGACCTTCTGTGTTTAATGAGCACCAGGCAACAGAATAGATAATTCAAGCAGCGTATGAATTCTCATTCAGAGAATGAGACTCTGGCAAACCTCTAAAACCTGCCCAAAATACCACCTCTATTCTGCCTTTCCTTCTCTTCCTGTTTTTATTCTTACAAGAAATTAATAGTAGTATGAACGGCTTCAAGGCGTAGGATTTAATTGACCATCCGATGTAAGGTAGTCGCTGGAGCAGGTCCTTTGGCCCCTTGTCAGCTGCACAGAGCACTCCAACCATGTCCCAGCAGCCATCCCATGCAGAATACATCTTCAGTCAGACACCTGGAGGTGATGTGTCCTCTTTAGGTTTTGGGTTTTTTTTGTTCCTTCCTGGTTGTGTGCTTTTTAAAGGAGAAATGAAGTACAAAATGGGGTAAGCTAGAACTACCAATACTGCATAAAAGCAGGGGGTTCTCACGGCTCCTGAACTGAGAGGTGCCAAGGCTATTGCCTGAAAAAGTGTGGTGGTCTGTGTATATCCACATAATTTAAGAAATATGCAAAGCAAGAGCTTGGAGCATACTTTAAAAAAAGAAAAAGGAGAAAAAAAAAAAAAAGGGGGCAGTTGAAGTAAAACATAAAAAATTCCTCCAAGGGACTTCTACATAAATGTCAGGCTGACCCTCTACAGTTGAATGGAATATGATGAGTTTCTTGACGTTAACTTAAATCAGTTTTATTACTGCTAACAGAAATAAAATATATGGAAACAGCTTCTAGTAGCTGAGATGGCTGTGGAATTGCCAATGGCTTTAAAAGTACCTAAGTCTGAATTTCAGAATGAAAGGATAGCGGTGCATTCATCAAGTTGTCCAAACTGTATCTGTGTCGTCTTTAATAGTTAACTCCACACTTGTGATATTAAAATAAAATATATATTCTTTGCTAAAAGTAGTACAAAACATCTACTTGTACAGAATAAATGAGTGAAAACCAAAAAAAAAAAATAATTGTGAAGTAAGATTGGAAGTAAGTACTCATATTTCTTAAAAATCTATCATCTCATGCAATTTCAAAGCACATGCAAAGTGTGTTGCAACATACATGATTTTCCAGGAGTAGGAGGTGGTATTGATATAAAAGTCTTAGTACTGAGTCCTCACATCAAGGCTCTATGTGTGGTTTCAGTTCTTGGTCATCTCCCCGAATTATACAGGCAATTCATCCTTTTTGCCACACACCATATACTCTCTGTGTACATACACTTAGCAAATATTTTGGAGTTGATTGGCTTCCTTGGGGTGACTGCTTTCATTCATCTCTTTGTGCTTTGGTTTGGGACTGTGACTGGATTAAGTACAGCAGATACTCGCCCCTATAACCCAAGGCTGCTAAGGAAGGAAAGCTGCTACAGCCGTCTTGAAGAAGAGGTGGTTGTGCATAGAGTAATCACGTTGCGGTGATTAGGGCCTAAGTCCTGGGAATACCTTACAGGCAGAAGAGCTTCACGCCACAATGATAACAGAGAGAGGAGGGTAACAGCGAGGTACCTGAACCGCAGGGTCAGTGGCACAGCAGCAAACAGATGTTCTGATTTCAGTCCCAATGTCTTGCCTATGAGACTTCAGCAGCATCCCTCCATTTAACTGTGCACTTCAGCCGTGCTTGGGGAACCTGGTGGCATTTAAAATGGCGGAATGTTAAATTCTAACTGTGGATAAATTTATAAAAGTACTGAAGGCTGGAGATGCGAGCACTGGTGTATGAGCGTTCTTAAAACATGAGTAATATTTTCTGAGTAGGTCTTCTCTTCAGTAACACTACTCTTGCTAGCATCTTGGAATGAGATTAAGCTTCTATTAATAAACAACTGTAATAATTTTTTCCAGATATTCTTGGAGCTGATAAAAACAAATTAGCCCTACATTATCTGTTTCTGAAATCTCGTGACAGCATTCCTGTTCACATGCAACTAGAAGATCTGTTCTGCCCCTTTGACTGCTAGAGGAACACATGCTTATCTATAAGAATTAATACCAAACTGGATTTATTTTTCTGCCAGACTTTGTGTTAGGTTTATGCCTTAGAAATTGTTTTATGAAACAGCATGTGAAGGATTAGTAAGGCTAACTGAAATCAATAATTGGTAGGATCCAGAATGCTCAGCAGGTTTCTTATAACTTGTTTCTGCTAAGCTGTAGTGTTGCTTAGAACTTGTCTGTAAAAGGCTCTTCAGGCCGGTTGGTCGCTTAACTTCATGACTACTTATAAATCTGGCAGGTATTGAAAGACTTTTCTCAGATGCATAGCAACATCAGTGTTGTCTTGTACTGTTGCCTGTTTGACCACACAGAACTTAATTTGTAATTGGACGAGGAACTGGAAGGACAAAAAAATTTAAAAAAACCTGCTTAAAACAATGTAGTCCGCTATCAAGGACTGTGGTAGATGTTTGGATGATAGTAAAAATAGGAAAACGCTCTGAATTATGCATACAAACCACCATTCACCACTTCACCAGTGCTGAAAGTTCCATTGAAATCACACAGAATCACAAAATCACAGAATGGCAAGGGTTGGAAGGGACCTTGGGAGATCATCTAGTCCAACCCCCCTGCTAAAGCAGGTACTCCTAGAGCATGTTACACAGGACTTCATCCAGGCGGGCTTTGAATATCTCCAGAGAAGGAGACTCCACAACCCCCCTCGGCAGCCTGTTCCAGTGCTCTGTCACCCTCAAAGTAAAGAAGTTTTTCCTCATATTCAACTGAAACCTCCTATGTTTCAGTTTGTGCCCGTTGCCCCTTGTCCTGGCGCTGGGCACCACTGAGAAGAGTCTGGCTCCGTCCTCGTGACATCCACCCTTGAGATATTTGTACATGTTGATGAGGTCCCCTCTCAGTCTTCTCTTCTTCAGGCTAAACAAGCCCAAGTCTCTCAGTCTTTCCACATAGGGGAGATGCTCCAGTCCCCTAATCATCCTTGTTGCTCTCCTCTGAACTCTGAATTCCTCATCTTTCTTGAACTGGGGGGCCCAGAACTGGACTGAATTGATAGTAAAGTTAAGTATGTATCGTGAAGTGCTGGTGGACATGTATGGAATATGGATGCCTTTACAGTACAAAGTGAATGTGAACTATATTAATGGAGAAAGGGCTCGTGATTAAACAGGAGCTTTTTCTCTCTTCTCTGTTGCTTTAGGAAGGCTCATCTCTGTAAGACGTGGTGAGTAGGCAACAACTTGGGTGGCAGGAGAATAATTCTCTTAGATGCTGCTCTTTGCTTAGCCACTCTAATTTCAGTGATGTGGGCTGATGGCAGTCTTACACACCCCCCACCCCACCCCCCACCCACCCCTGTTTTTTTTGAGAAGGGAAATGGAAAAATGGAGGTTTGGATGGGGTGTGTGAGCCACTTGCTGAGCTGGAAAAGGAAGAAAAGGAGAAGGTGATGCTGCTTCACACAGCCAGGTTAGCTAGGGTTTTGCACCACTGTTTTTAGGGCACTAATAAATCTGAAAGCACCACACGGCCTACACCCTCTACCCCTCAGCCTCTTGGGATGCTCTGAGCTGATTTTGAATGGTTACTGAGAGCAGAACACAACCATGTATATGCTTTAGTTGTCAGGGAGTTGTTATTTGAGCTCTTTAATACAGTTTTCACAAATTTTTCCCTTTGTGTTCTTTTTACTCTTAAGTGGAATGAACTCGCAGTAGCAAAGCTTTTTCCTCGAGTGTAATTGCATTCAGTATAACAAAATAACTCAGCAGTGGCAGTAGCAGCATTTCAGGCAGTTGATTTTTGGGAAAGGGATTATGGAAATTGATTGTAAATCGCAACCAGACCTTCAAGATCTCCTGGTGACACTGAGCGCCTTATTTTTTGTTTTTTACTGACCCAATTTGAGGTGTTTTAAAACTTTGACTTTCAAAAAAGGCTGAGTGTGTACCTCAGCAATTGGCCTAAGTGTTTCAAATTGCGTATCTGACTTCCCAAGCAGAATTACTAATACATTTCTAACAAACCTTGCCGGTCCACCATTGATAGTTAATCAGAGAGACATTTTAGCACTGAGCAGCTACAATAGCAGATGTTTTACCTAGCAAAATTTCAGAAAGTTAACAGTGTTAATGTACGGGAGAAGCGTACACCTTATTTCATAACCCTTCTATTATTTTTACACATCCTCTGTTGGAAGAAATAAAACAAGAGAGTGATACTGGTTTTTTGAGGCAGTTTAGTCAAGAAGCCAGTTAACTGAGCTCTAGCTCTCAGGCAATACAGCCAAAATCATGTGATTTTCTCAGACTGCACATGATAATACTAGCTAGCAGGAGGAAGACGGTCAAGGGGACCTCTTTAGCCTTCCAGCCTTCAGAAGAAGTCCATGCTTCTGCGCCTCACATAGTAAGCTTTTTATTTTTCTGGATTGCTTTTCAGCATGTTGAAGAATCTTTAAGCATATTGTAATGTTTCAAAAGCTTCAGGTACTGCAAATGATTCCAAGCATCGCAGCCATGACACCATCTGTGTTTTGTAGGCAAAATGTTCTGCATGGACTAAGCTGGTTTTCCCCCCCTTAGTACTGTTTCCGTACATTCAATTGGCAATGAAATACAGCAGCATTGTACTGCAAAGTGAATTAAAGGGAAAAGGGCTGAATTTATTTTTGGGGTTTTTTTGCAGTAGTTGTGTAAACACAGGTAAGTGTGTGTTTGCATTTTAGTGAAATTTTTGCTTCAGGTAATGCATTATACTAATATTTTGACTTCTGAATCACTGAGATTCCAATTTTTCTGCTGAAAAGTAGAATCATCAAGCCTTGCTAAAAATCAGATACCATCCAGGTGGATAAACTAGCATATGCAAGCATTTTGTCTAAAATGATTTCCACTGGGAACAGACAGCTGTAATTTATGTAAGCTTAGAAGTGCTGATTGTGCTCAATAGAATTTTCTTGACAGGCTGGCAGTTGTTGAATTTGCAGTCTCGAAAAGACAAAGCTTCATAAGTGGTTTCATGTTAATTCAATGCAGCTAATTTTTATACCCAATTCTGGAAGGAGTTGTCCTTGTTCACAAGTGGTCCCACTGGTTACTATGTAAGATAAGGCTTGCTTAATGAGCAACACGTGTGCACAACTTAGTTCAGTAAGTTGAGTGCTTGTAGTGCCACAGGATTTCTCTTTTGTGTAGATAAAGTAGTTTAAATTTCCTTCATGATTTCGCCATTCCAGGGTAAATTCGGAGTTGCTTTTGTTCTTTTCTATTGGAATTCGCATGAAAAGCTGACTAAATCTACAGGATAGAATACAAGTATAAAGAAGAAAAAAACATAGACTGGCTTATCTGCTGAATTCTTGTTCCTATGCCCTTGCTCTAGTCAAGACAACCAGGAATGGCATGCATTTTGGGTAGAATTCAGCACATCTATTAGCTGTTTGGTGGGGCAGTGAGAATCAATGCTGAATGAACTAGCGTTTTAGCAAGACCCCAATGCGCAGTTTATACCAAATGAAGTTGCTTTCTGGCTTGTCTTTGTATCTGCTTTTCCGAAGAACGCAGAATGTGATGTACCCTTGCAACACGAAGTGCTCCCTGGTCTGCGTTGTAGGCCAAGACGGGCACTCACTCAGGCACATGTACTGCTAGTTCCAAGGGATTTCCTTCCTAGAAAACAGAATTGTGGCACAGTGAGGCCAACAGAACCTCTCTACTTCTACAGCTGCTGCAGGAGTTCCAGAGGAGGGCAGGGGATGGTCTGAAGTTGGCCTATATTATGAATTTAAACTAGTTTTGTTTGTTTGTTTTTAATGGAGATGTGATTATATTCAGATATCCCCACGAGCACAGGAATGAAATCTGATTTCAGGAACAGAATTAGCTGGTATACTTTTCTGTCCAGAATGCTGAAAATAGTCTACTGCTATTGGAAATCCATTTGTATTATGTGCAAACTGATAGGGTTATGAGTGGGAGGCAATGCATTCTGTTAATGATTTGCCTCTATGCACTGGTGAAAGAAATATCTGCTTCCTTGCACGTAATCTGTTTCTTTCAAAAGAATTCATATCTTTAGACACTTATAGATAGGATTTCAAGCCAAAGGTACCTTTGGTTCAGATGCAGTGCGGCAATTTTTATGTAGTAGTCTGCACATTGACAACTTAAATAAGAGAGAGCTTTCATAGTTTTTTTCTTTCTGATCTCACTGCTTTACGCAAGTAGTCATGGTTAGACTAATTCTATGCAACGGGAAAATACGCAGCAAAAAATAGCGGTGTAAAAGTCTGTCGATAACTTCAAAGGCCCTTTTCTACTGCTTACTTTTTTTAATCTGTATTCTGGATGGTTTTATGCCTCAGTGTGATTCAAGAATGATCCTTGGAATGGGACCTAACCATGATTTAGACATCGGGTTCCTCATCTGAGCTGTTTTAATGACACTTTTGGAAGTATTCCATTAAGTGCAATTGTAAGTAAATGGACAATGGAGTAAGCAACCCATGTGTTGCAGAAACTGAGAACAGAGTGGTATGTTAATAAAAATGTAAAGACAAAAAGAACGTTTTAGGTTAACACAGAAAAGAAGGAAAACAAATATGCTAAAATAAGCATTATAAATAATTGGAATCAAGACTAAAGCTTCATTTGTGATGTAACTGCTTCCTAGGAACTATTGAAAGTAAGTTGGAGTGGTTGACTGTGTGTTTATGGCTCAGGTGATGATTGTTGGTTGTTTTTTTCCTGCACTTCTTACTCTGCTTTCTGAAGAAAGAGAAAAGTCAATTTTTGGCGTGATTTTACAGGGCTCTCAATAGCTTTCTCCTTATTCAGAGACTTCTCAGAGGCTCCTAACGTGTGGTGGCAGCGCACTCCCATTCAGAGGCATGGAAACTGTACCACTAACAGTTCCCTGGCAAAAATCTGATGTGGATGTTGTTGCACTGACACTGCTAGTGAAACGTAAATAGGACATGCATTTCTGTGAGGTATTTGCTTGTGTCGTGTAGATGGAGGAGTGGAAGGACGATGGGAGGACCCGATGCCGGTGGCAGTCGGGCAGTGCAGCTTGTGTAGTTAGTGCTTACAGCCATGCTCAGGTCCTTAACCCCCCAGACAGGGGCTCCTGCTTACTTCTGAAAGCAGGAGACCGTTGCTTACAGTTTCCTATAAACTGCTCAGAACTGCTGGACAGAAGACTTGGGGTCTATAAGTACGTGGGACCTTTGGATTAGTTACAATGCAGACTACTTGAATGACCAGTTGCTAACAACACCAATAACTTCATTTGTATTTTACTGAGATGTAACCACCTTTACCATTATTAGAAGCACTGGAAGGGGCTGCTCAGGGAAGGGGTCAAGTCCCCATCCCTGGAGGGATTTAAAAGCCGGGCAGACGAGGTGCTTAGGGCCAGGGTTTAGTGGTGGGATGGCAGGGTTAGGGGAACAGTTGGGCTTGATGCTCTTAAAGGTCTTTTCCAACCTAAATGATTCTATGATTATGAGATCTGTTTTCCCTGTTGTAGGAGTGTCAATAGTTCTAGCCTGTGTATCGTGTATATTAAAGCTGCCATGTCTACCTTTGGGAGGTACTTTCCGAGTTAGCGTATGGGACACACACAAGATGAGTCTGAAGAGATGTTGTCCATTGATATGTCTGACAGGGACAGTAAGGAGAGAGGATTAGGTGTCTGGGTCACCGTGTGCCACTATGGTCCGAGCAAAAGTCGTGTGTGATTTTGGCAGCATGACCTTTGGGGCAGCTAAATGTTGTTATAGGAAACGAGGTATAGAGAGGGGGTATTGCCAGCGTGTCCTGTTAGGGGAAAAACTTACTGATTTTGAATAAATACTAATATGTAGTTACTAAGTAAGTGAAAACTTTTTTCCAAAATCTACTTAGAATTTTTTAACGTTATTTGGCTTTAAAAGTGTAAGGACACCTTTAAGCAAGATCAGGACTGGTTTTTCTTTACTAAATGGTTTTATTCATTACAAACACCACAATATGGCTACCTGCACAAGACTGCGATGAGGGCCGGGAAAGGTCAGCACTGGAATCTTTCAGAACCAGTAGGGTGAAGAGGTAAGGACATCCTTTTCTAAGCTTGGGAGTTTGGGGATTAGGTTTTTTGGTGACTTTAATTTTCTTTTTTTATACTCTGATAAATCTTCAAATTTCCTCACACTCTGTTGCATGAACATTCCCCGTTTGGTGGGGTGGATGGGAGATATTTCTGCAGTGGAACAGGGAAGTTTCAGGTTGGCATTAGAGACTTCTGAGGTGTTACTAGCTGTGTGCTTTCCAGTGTTAGGAAAGAAAATCCACGTAGCTATTGGGCATATAACAAATTGTGCCTCTGGCCATAGGTTTCCCAGCCCAAGCTGCAGTAGCTCTGAAGAGCTGTCTTATACAAATGTGCTCATACACGGAGCAGAAGACATTTAACTCAGAAGGAAAAAAATTATTTACATATATAATTGATGATATCAACCTGTTATGCCCAGCATAACAGACTATTAAACTATCTTGGAAACCAGTTGACTTATAATTACTGTGTCTTTAATGTTTCAGCTCAATTTTAAGTCTGCCTGTATCTCTCCTGGAGTATATTCTTGTACTGTTTGAAATAGAGATCACAAACAATGAAAACTTGCATGTAGTCAATGGATTGTAATTAGACAAGTGTTAGTGATGGGAGATTTTTATGTTCTTTTAATTTAAATGAGCTGTGAACAAACTTGGGAGGAAAAAAAAAAAGAAAAATTCTTCAGCCATCTTACAGTGAAGGGCGAGAAAGGACAAATGTTCTTATGGTCTTAGAAATAAAACAACAGACACAAACCTTTACATTGCTGAATAGCAATGAAAAAACAGTAATTTTAAAAAAATTTAGAATGTAGTGAGCTTCTTATGCATCAGTGGAGAATTCCTTTCCTATCGCAACTGCGAACTACATGTGAAATGATATCCTACCTGTAATTTCCTCCAAATGTAACGCGTTTCCTGGGGGAAGGAGAAGAGAAGACAAGAACAAGGAGCCTTAGCGGTGGTATGCCTGCGCTATCATTTTTCATCTGTTGCACTTGTGGTTCGCGCTTGAAGGCAGACTTGTAAACTGATGAACAAAAACTTGTTTAGAAAAGTGTAACTCTGCTGAGCTTCAGTGAATGGTGGAGTGTAAGTGTAGATGTCCTTGTATTCTACAATATGGAAGTAGAGGCCAAGGATTCTTTGGGTTTTGTGGATGTATGACTCATTTCTTCAGTTTATCTTCAGGTTGCGGTGGCCACCGATATCATGCAGAGGCAGGAGCATGAGAACAAGGTGTATCACCAGCTTTGACAGTTGTAGCAACCAAATGTTGTATCAGATGATTTCAAATTATACTTACGTTGTTCTACCTTCTTTTGTAAATGAAGCTGTAGATTTTGCCTTCTATTCAAAGATGAACAAAACACAGTAAGAAAGCCTTTTATGTATACTATTTATAATTAACCATATTGAAGGCCATATTACATAGACCTTAAGCCATATTGAAATTTCTGTGACTTCTTCAGTAAAAATTACTAACTGAAAGCTTTAACCTTTTGTGCTTTAACCTTTTTGCTTTGCCCTAGTGTTAGCTGTCTTCCGTTGAGGTTAGGAGGAAAAAGCAATGCACTTCAATTTGTCCCTGTACTGGATGCCCTCATTTGCTGAAATCCCATATTGATTCCCCAGTCATCTCTGCTGAACGTATCTGTAAATACCTGTCAGCTAGTCTTGCCTAATTTCTGCCATCAATTTGGTCTCATTAACTTCTTGTTGGTTAAATCAAGCACATTACTTGGGATAGCCCTGTAATTTATTTATAATAGCTAACTTTATCAGGGGAATATGTTTCCTCCTCTGAATTTTAATGCAAGAAACAGTATCTGTGTGCAAAATTAGAGATTGGAGCCAAAAATAATAGAGGTGCACTACATACTGGACACACTGTATGACAAGTAGAAAAAGTCTTTTGAAGGTAAATATTTAACTGACTGCTTGTTTTAGTCAAGTTTTATTCTAACCTGTGTTGCATATGGTGCAAAAGTGATGAGTTATATACTCAAAAGCTATGTTCTGAAGTGCTGTAAGAGTACAGTTAGGGAATGTTCTCTGGGTATCTTCAGTCCTTCAGTTTCTTCATCTGCTTTTTTATTATACAGTCAAACTTAATTTGATCTTCAAAACTTTAGAAGTGGTAAAGACTGGAGCATATCCCTCATGTTAAAATGAACCTTGAAATCAAATCAATCATATCCTCCCTTTCTAGATACTGTAAACCAATCCTATGCATGAATTAAGATGACTTACTGTTATTCAGTTTGGGGAAAAAAAGTCCCTTTGTGCTCCAGCACATATCGGAAATCCAGCAAGAAGTCATTGAAATCACTAGCTTTCTAATAACCCCTCAGCTCTGATGCATAAATTGAGGAAAGTTTCCACTCTGCAATGAAGATGAGGCTTTCAGCTCACAGATTGTCATTTAATATGTGCTCGGAATATACCAAGGTAAGCTTGGCTTGCCTGAGATGTCACAGCTCTCTTTTTTTTCATCGTCTTTTTCTGCTGCCTTTGGTTTTGAAATGAACTGCTTTGAAAAGCACTGCTTTAAGCAACCTCTTGACCAACATGTGTCTTTGCAAAAATGACACTAGACTTTTTGGAAACACAGCCACAGACAACTAAATGCTACCAGCATAACATTAGCAAGATATTTGAGCGTTACTTCGATTGAGCTCTTGATCTATTGTAAATGAGTATTTGATTTGCAAGAACTGGCTCTGATGTGACTATGAAGTATGGTGTTATTTGTAATCCTGTGGCAATAAAATGTGCTGCACTTACTGGAGTAATTGTGAATTAATTGGCATTACTCCTCTGCATACCGCAGACGTAACCTGGTTCCTTAGAGAATGCTTTTCACAACATCCTTCACAATTTAGGTATCCGCATCATGTAACAGCCTTACAGACCTTGGAGAAATGCATAAGAACATCTGGAAAAAGGTGTCGTCATTGAGTAATGTGCATGGTGTAGGGGAAAGAAATACACCATGTATTGCTTTGGGATGCTGAAGAGAAGCCAGTCAAACACCATTCGCTCACTTGAAAAGCATAGCATAAATAGGCTTACCTTTTTAAACACTGAACCAATCTCTACCTGCTTTTTGAGATTTGTCTTCTTTGCAACTCAGAGCCACTCAAAAGTCACTTTTCCAAATCTGGATTCTTAAGAAATGGTTGACTTCTGGTATTTTTTCTGGACCCTCTTAGGAAGAAGATCCTAAGGCTCTCCTCTAAGGCTCGGTGTGGTGGGCAGTTCCTGTAAGAAAGAACTTATTTAGACCAAGAGCAGAGCTACTAAATGAACCAACAGTTGGTAGCTGCTTGGTCTTTTCTTGTAGCTACCTAATTTTTTTAAGAAAAAAGAAATCTAAAGAAGCTGAACAAGCAAAACAAGGATGCTTATGGTTAATTGATGACTTTGTAAATATGACTGAGTCGTCCAGCTTTTTTCAGTGTTCTTGCATTCTGTTCGGAGAAACAAAGAGTGGTCTGCCTGAGCATTTTGGCTGAATCCAAAGAGGACTGACTTTAAAATTTCAAGGCTGAGTGATACACAGAACGGAACACTTCAGTAATTTCTGGCTTTGCTACTTGGCTAATTTGTGTTATAATCCCTGTTCCATGGAGCTGGAGGAATTTTTCCTGGATGTGCTCATGAACTGATTAAAATGGTTATGCTGATGCCATAATTTCAGAGTACAGAATTTCTGCTGAATTATGCTGTGTAAAAAAAAAAAAAAAGTAGAGAGATCATTTAAGGGCGAGCAAAGGTAGTAAGTAACCTTCCTCCTGACTTGCCATTGCGTTTCTACTAAAACCTTTGGTGTTGGCCACTTCTAACTAGAAGATTTCATCAGAGCAAGGCTGATTCTCTGAAGTAGCTCTGTCCCTGGAAGTGCTTGCTGTCTGTGTGCTGGATGGCGATGGCAAAACAGTCTGCAGGGAGGGAGTTGCTCTTTGCTCAGTCCATTATTTAAACAGCCGATCCTGTCTTGGATGTAGCTCCAGCCCTAACGTGATCAGAATCAATTCTATCTCTTCTTGCCCTTGCTGTGTTAAGACACTGATTTCATGGCAATCCGTTCCCTTTCTATAAAGATGGAGCATATGGGAGATAGTTCTTTCAAGCCTTTGCTTCAGCAGATGAGTAATTTCTCAATGCTTCGGGGTAGCGAATGTACCTGCTTTCTTGTGATATAATCCTTGCAGTGCCTGAACATTAATGTAATGCATGTGCCATTTAAATCTGTTTCTCTAACCACAGTATTGTTGAGAAGAAATGATGGGCAACCTTTTTGAAGTCTGGGTTTTCAGAAGAAGAAAATGGTGCTATTTTGATAGCAAACCCCATAAAGACTTACGTGTTCTCAGGATCTACGCTCTGCCTCTGTAGTGCTGCTTCATTATTTTAAGGTGACAGCGTGATCATGGCTTATGTCCTTGTTCTCTCCTAGGATACGCTTGATAGTAGCTACTACTACAGATTTTCCTTAAAAATCCTAAAGCAAGTCACAATAACATTGAGTTTTCCTCTGTAGAATATATGGTTTCTCCTCCTTGAAGACCAAGTCCTTCTTTGGTCTTGTGGATCACGTAGATTTTCTGAGACAGCATAATATACTGTGTTGGTCTGGGTGTTAAATATTCAATCTGATTCAATCAGGATTTAATCTGAATATTTAACAGAAAATCTACATTTAAACTCAATTGGAAAAAAAATTGCATTTGTGTATGTACGTATATATGAATGCAGATTCAAAATAGCCTGTGAGAAGCAGTCCTATTCTATAACAGTATTAAATATATGTAATGTCTTAAGTATTTAAAGGACTCCAAGAAGTCATTGAGAGTGCCTAAGACATTTAAATACATTTTATTCCATGTATCCTAATCACATGGAAAATAATAACCTTTTAATTTCCTGTTTCAGCTCCGCAGTACATGCTAACATGTGTGTGCATTTATGCTGGTGGAATTGTGTAGGCAAAAAGAGTAGGGGTTTAAGATATTCCCCTTTCATTTTTATTTGAATTAATTTTGTAGTAAAAGCAGTGTGAACACATGCTAAGCAAGGAAAGCTGAAGAAGCCAGAGGTAAACTCCCAAGGATAACTCCTAGCTTCAACCCACAGTATCTACATTTTGGGGAGATCTGGTAGGTTATTGAACAGACCGACTTATGGACTTAATGCAGGAAGTGCAGGACTACCCTACTAACCTCTACCCTGTTGTGTGTCAGCTCTTGAATGCATATATCTTCTATAGAATGCATGTTTACATTTAAGTGCTAATGAGTTTTGAAACTGTTCTCAGACCATGCTCTTTATCCAGTAGTTCTTTATCCTGTACCTTGCTAAGAGTGACCCCTTTTAAAGCCCATTAGACCATTGAAACTATAGCATTAAAAAACCCAGCCCCCTAACCCCAAAATCCCACCCTGCTGTGTAATGTTGAATGGTATGAACTTCCTCATTTATAAAAAGCATTAGGGAGATGATTCCACACCTGCTTACAGATACGAATAGCAGCTGGCCTTTCATTCCTGCACTAACATTGCACGTCTTTCCCCCTTTATCTCTAACTGAAGTCATTACCAGTCTGAGGCTTTCATGGAGGTTGTCTAATGTGGTTCAGTAATGAGCATTTTAATTATCACTTTGAGGACGAAGATCCTGCTGCTGTTTCTTAGCCAAAATAGGGCAATACCAAAGGCTTAGGAGAATCAGAAAAGCTGATTTTATTTTTTTTTCTTTTTTGTGCTTAGCTAGTGGCAAAATTGATATCTTACTCTCTGAAAGGATGTGGGAAGTTATTAGGCAATGGATAATTAACAATAGAAGAAGGATGGAAAGGTACAGTCAGACTTCTATGCAAACAAATGAATTGCTAGTTCTTTATTCAGAAAGGTTGATGGGATTCCTAAAGCTCGTATGTTCTCAGTTCCAGTTACAAGTGAAAAGTGTTAGCTGATGAGGTGATGCAAGTAGAAAGAGTAAGTGCCCTTAGCCAAGACTGTGAAAGAGGAGTTTTAATTTCTGTTCCGATTTTCACATGTTAAAGCCTAGGCTGTTGCTTTGCCATACTTCCGCCTAACTGCAGTGAAAAGTAACATGTGATGAGCAGGGAATTTGCTCTTAAATTTAAGAACGAAGCGAATGGACAGTCTGTGCTGATCTCTGTGGGCTGTTTCTAAGTAAAGCCGTTCTTCCTTCCATAAATTCTCCCAGTGGCGTTAGATCTCTGCCTTGAGCATCTTCCTGCCGTTGTAGCAACTGAACTATATCCTGCCTAGGTGATGGAGGATGCAGGCAAACATCTGCTGAAGCTGCATGAATTTCATGCAGCTATAAATAATTCCCATTAGAAAACAGAAGCTTGTCATTTATGCTCATTTGGGGGGGACTTAAGGCATTAGTTTTCAAAATTAAAAAACTGCCTTGTAGCTATTCCCTTTCAGTTGCTTTGCAGCAGCTGGAGCTGACACACGGTGCCTTTCTGCATTAAAACTTGATGTGTGCTTAACTGATTCTTAAATGAACTCTTGTTAAAAATCCAGATGAAAATTGGTGTGTTGAAAGATGGCGTGGCGTGGGTTTGCTTTTTGGAAAATGGAAAAATGAAAGCGGGAGTGTTTGAATGGTTACGCTTTTTTATAGGGAGATCTATGTAGGTTTCCAGGTTTAGACTATTTAAAGTGGTGTTGTACCACTTTATTCATTACTTTCTATTATAAACAGTGGCTTTTCTCTTGGACTTTCTTCACTCTGTCTTGCATGCAAATCCTGAACGTGCTTATTGCAAGTCAGAGGAAAAAGAACTGGCAGTAACCGTAAGCCAAACGTTCAGAGATGTTCTATCACAGTGAAACAGCTTATATGCAGATAGAGCCGACTACTTCAATGCTTTTAACATCTATGTTTTTCTTGAGAGAAAATGTTTATTATAAAAGTTGTAGAAATAGAAAGAAAAAAAATTAATATCCTGTGTCTGTATTGTTGCAAAAAGCTTAGGGAAGAACTTGGAATACCAGTAATGGAGTTGGAATTACCAGCCTGGTATAACAGGGACTGTAGGGATGATTCATGGAGCTAGGTCTTTCATTAAAAATGGCATGCACCACCTTGAGGTAAGACAAGAAGTAAAAAAACAAATGGGGAGAAGTATTATCTTGCATAGATAGAATCAGGCGTGGGCTGGAAGTCTCCAGACAAAGGTCAAAATCCAGCAATATTACCCAGAGAGGGCTTAATGGGTTTCAGAACTGGATATACCAGTTATTAGGTTTCCTTTGGTCTTGCATCTCCCTGGAGCTAAGAGCTAAGGCTCTTTCTTTCCCTGAAGATATCTGCATGGCCATAAATTAGGGCTTTGTGTTTGTTGTTCATTGTTTTTTTAACAAACAAAAAGCTCTAATAGTGCAGTTGGGGTGATGACTTCGGGTTTGATAGCAAGAATCTTGGAGATGCTTAACTTTTGGCAACCAGGGATGAACCTACTTGTGTGTGAAGATTGGAGGTGATTTTTAGGATGGTGATTTTGAAACAGTAGGTGCTTGTAGCCCTCCTTTCCCCCCCAAGTGTAATTGCTTCAAAGCATCAGACTTGCATATACACTGAACCCATCTTCCATGTCCTCTGGGGTTTGGTGGGCAAGACACTGTGGTGTTGCAAATCCAGGACAAAAAAGAGCTGGCAAAGCAGTGTTAGGGAGAGGGATACAAGCTGTTCCACACCTGCACTAGAATGGGAACAGGAGCAAGAATTCCAATATTCTTTCCAATTTATTTCTTCTTTGTCCCTGAACTCATAGGTGACTACAAAGGGGAAGTTATTAATGAATTGAAGATTTGCTCTGCTACAGAGTACTAGGACTATCATGTTCCAGGGTTCTCTGCTGCAAAATGTCTACAATTGAGCTGAGATTTGATTGATCACTTTTTTTAAGTGATCTTAAATTTTAAGAATTTAAGCAAGTGATTAAATTAAGGCCATAGTAAGCAGAAAAGCTGATTGGACAAAACAGAAAATGCTGTGAATTATGAAGAAAAGGTGAACACTGATTTTTCTGTGTATTTTACTGTACTAATATTTGGAAAGAACATAACAAGAGGTATTAACATTCTATTACCGTGAGATCTGTAATAATGAAAGATACCTATACTTCAAATAAGGAATAAGCAGAGATGAAACTGTGTAAGGTATCCATGGTGAGAAGTTAGGGAAGTGTTCAGAAAAAAGCAAACTTACAGAAAGTTTATAAATCTTGGCCAACCAGATGACATCAAGTAATTTCCACATCAACTTGATTACACCAAATACGCAGAATAAATTTGGGCGAGCTAGTTTTAACTAAGCTTACCAAATTTGAACTAGGATTTTTTTTTTACCAGGATTTGTGAAAACTTGCCCTGTGCTTACAAACTTGCTAGTCTAAATGCACTGCAGGTGTGGACTGGGAGTGAGGAAACTTTCTTCCATATTTAAAGGAGGCAAGGAGTACGCTGTTCTCCAGGCAGAATGGTTGAGCATGCAACATGTGGTGGAAGGTCCCAGTTGCGCGTCCTGGTTGCCTTCTGTGCGGAGACAAACCCCCATCATTCCCACCTGTCAACCCTTGGCCAGAGCTCTCCTGGTCCAGTTTCTCACTGCTGCTTCTCCGTCCGGCTGCAGAAATGGCTTTTGGCACCAGAAAAGACTGCATAGAGGAACAGTGAGGTCCCGTGCTCCCATTCAGGGAATGTCAATGGCCCTAAGGCTGCGGCAGGGGAGCGAGTGTTGAGCATGAGGAGGGGGAGAGAGAAAGTGGGACTATACAGCTATTAATCTTCTGGGGGAGGCTGGTGACCTGATAATAAAACAGTTCAGCTACAGTCTCTTGGTCTTGCCTAACCAGCCTGATTTCCTTCTATGACCAGGTGACCCGCCTGGTAGACGAGGGAAAGGCTGTGGATGTTGTCTACCTGGACTTCAGCAAAGCCTTTGACACAGTCTCCCACAGCATTCTCCTAGAGAAGCTGGCGGTTCATGGCCTAGACAGGTATACTCTTCACCAGGTAAAAAACTGGATGGATGGCCAAGCCCAGAGAGTTGTGGTGAATGGAGTTAAACCCAGTTGGTGGCCGGTCACAAGCGGTGTCCCCCAGGGCTCAGTTCTAGGGCCGGTCTGGTTTAATATCTTTATCAATGACCTGGATGAGGGGATTGAGTGTGCCCTCAGTAAATTTGCAGACGACACCAAACTGGGTGGTAGTGTCAATCTGCTCGAGGGGAGGAGGGCTCTGCAGAGGGACCTGGACAGGCTGGATTGATGGGCCGAGGCCAATTGTATGAGGTTCAACAAGGCCAAGTGCTGGGTCCTGCACTTTGGTCACAACAACCCCATGCAGCGCTACAGGCTTGGGGAAGAGTGGCTGGAAAGCTGCCTGGTAGAAAAAGACCTGGGGGTGCTGGTTGGCAGCTGGCTGAATATGAGCCAGTAGTGTGCCCAGGTGGCCAAGGCAGCCAGTGGCATCCTGGCCTGTATCAGGAATAGTGTGGCCAGCAGGAGTAGGGAAGTGATCCTGCCCCTGTACTCGGTGCTGGTGAGGCCACACCTTGAATACTGTGTTCAGTTTTGGGCCCCTCACTACAAGAAAGACGTTGCGTTGCTGGAACATGTCCAGAGGAGAGCCACAAAGCCGGTGGGGGGTCTGGAGCACAAGTCTTATGAGGAGCAGCTGAAGGAACTGGGCTTGTTTAGTCTGGAGAAGAGGAGGCTGAGGGGAGACCTTATCGCCCTCTACGACTACCTGAAAGGAGGTTGTAGTGAGGTGGGGGTCAGCCTCTTCTCCCTGGTAACAGACGATAGGATGAGGGGCAATGGTCTGAAGTTGCACCAGGGCAGGTGTTGCGCCGGGGCAGGTTTAGGTTAAACATTAGGAAAAACTTCTTCACAGAAAGGGTTGTCAGGCTCTGAAATAGACTGCCCAGGGAGGTGGTCGAGTCCCCATCCCTGGAGGTATTTAAAAGAAGGGTAGATGAGGTACTTAGGGCCATGGTTTAGTGATTAAATGGCAGTGCTAGGTTAACGGTTGGACTCGATGATCTTAAAGGTCTTTTCCAACCAAAGCGATTCTATGATTCTATTCTATGATTCTTGTTTGATTTTTCTCCCACAAAACTTGACTAGGAGCCAATCAGTTGCAAAAAGTAATTAAAAAGTAGTTGCAGTGACTTCAAATAGCTTCCGAAGTGCCATTTTCTGTACAAAATAATGACAAATACCTTGAGATAAGAGACTGCTTAGTGCTTTTTAATGTTTTTATAATGAATAAATCATCTCCTTTGTAATGTTAATGAAAGCAGATAGGACGTGAAAGATGAAAATGTGGTTGCTATTTAGGAATTCCTTTCTAAAGCGCGTCCCTCTACGGTCTTGACCAAACAGCCCCAGATAATGTGGTGTCAGCTAATGGTGTTTAATGCATCTACCAACCTCACTGCCTAATAAAACCAGTCTGGCTCCAAATAGTTACTAAACTGCATCTTAAGTCACATTTGCCTTCCTAGCCCTTCTCATTACGTGGCTGTTGTTCTGCAGCGTCATAAATACTGAAAAATACCACGTAATTAAGAATCTTTTCTATTGGTAAGACTTGTCATTGAAATAAGGGCAAGTATTCCAAACACAGAGCAAAATTCTGCTTTTGTAGACACTTTTGGCCGTTATGCTGACACTAAGTGGGTATTTTGATATGTCAAGTGACAAGATAAACACAGCACAGTTTGCTGTTGCTGCTTTTTATAGTTTCATAAAGGATGTTCTTCAGTCTTAAAAGGACACCATGCAGCAAAAATTCATTCATTGTGATGTCTTCATTTAGTTTAAACTGGCATATAAACAACTTCAGAAATTGTTTAACCCATTTAGAGGTTAAAAAAAAAAAACAAGCCAGAATTTATTTCTTTGAAGTTCTTTATTTTTTTCTGTTCTTCATTTTCCCAATTGCTTGTTAGATGTAAACATAAGTAACAATTAAGCATCTTCAAAACACCTGTGGTCCCCAGCTCAGGCAGCCCTGAGGGAATGGCAGGGATTTGCTTAGGGACTCTAAAAACAACAGCCCTGGGATCACTGTATAAATACCTAGAAGTCTACAGTTTTAGCTGGGAAAATGGTTAAATATATAAAAATATACTTAAAATGTAAATGTTGTTGTCCTGCTGAAAAAAAAAATAACACTTTTCATCCAACTCCCTCTTAGAAGCTCATGGTCCCTTTCTGGTTTGGGCTGGCTGCTGTTCCTGTGATTAATTGCAAGGTATCCTCTGGGTGTACAGGCTGAAAATCTTCCGTGACTGGTTCTTTCTGCATTTGAAATGGGCTCTGATTTTTCTGATGGTTTGTTATTAAAAAACAAACCAAGATCAAACACCCCACCACCCGAGTTGTGTCAAAAGTCCCGCTTGTTCTTGGGAGAGAGCTTTGTTAATTGGGTTTTGGGGTTTTTTGCACTTTTAAGACTCTTTACAAATACTTTTGTCTGCTTACTGTAAATTATCCTTGATTGTACAAGACCGTAGCTACCTTGGGTTGTTTGTTGTGAAACAGCACAATGCTTTTGAGGTATGGCAGAATGAGTCATCAGGCAGATTCCAAGCTTTTTTTTTTTTTTTTCATTTTGAGAAATAAGCTGGAGTACAATGTCAGCCCACTTTCTTCTGTGACTTGGCTTAAGTTAATGTGTTGTTATTGCTTTGAGGATTTTAGAAACCTCTCTCAGGGGTCTGTGAGTTGAGTGCTACTGACAGGCAAAAGATCTTCACTCCTGTTTTACTTCTGTTCCTAACACGGGAGATGCTACTTTCCTCTCCTTCCTGTGCCTGCAGTGTCATCTTGGTTAAGGGGGAAACTGATCTTGTGGGTCTTCAGCACCTGATTGCTAATGGGCATTTCCGTAAATGCGACTCAGATAGACTTTCCCGATTATATTAAAATACCTGCAAAAATTAGCACTGTCTGTTTCGGTGTGCCAATCCCCATTTTCAAAATCATAGAATCACAGAATTGTTTGGGTTGGAAAAGACCTTTAAGATCATCGAGTCCAACTGTTACCCTAACCCTGCCATCCCACCATTAAACCCTGTCCCTAAGCACCTTGTCTGCCTGGCTTTTAAATCCCTCCAGGGATGGGGACTCAAAGTATTTAAAATGCTACTTGAAAAGAGGCTTATCCTAGGGTACAAAACGTCTGTATTAAACTATTGAGAAGTAATCATGGCTTTAAGAGTTGATTCTGATTTTGTACTAATGTCCTATATTGGTTATCTCCTTTTGCTGTGGATGGGCCTTCCAGGGCATGATAAGCTACGGCAAGGGAGAACTTTAGCAAGTTTTGTGATGGGCAGGGCAGGAAATATCACTTTATTCTTTTTCTAGGGGGGATGTTGTTTGAATGAAGGGGTTTTTTCCCTATTAAAGGTTGTGGGATTTCTGCAACTCAGATGAATGAAATATGATTGCTTTAAGCTTTTTATTATGTGTTGGCCTATTTATGACGCTGGCTGATTGCTTGTGTTGCAGCTTGCCATCCAATTGGTTTATGCAAAGAAAAAAAAAATAGAAACAAGTTCCCAATAAACAGAACCGAAAATATTTTTAGAAAACCTACCACGTGCAGATCCTGATCAAATAACGTGTGCTGTGTTCTGTCAAGACCTTCTGATGAATAATGAAGCAATGCTGGCTCTCTGTGTTATGGAAAGGGGGGCTCATCCAAACACTTGAATCTGTGCCTGTTTGGGCAGACTTTATTTTACGTAATGGTTGCTAATTAATAGTAACAAATTATGAAACTAGCAGTCATGAGATATTGGAGGTTTAGAACAAATAGTAACCACTTAATGTTCAAAAATCATTGTTTGCTGATGAACTATTTCCTGAAGCACAAAGCTGCGTTTAAGATGGTTGTAAATCATTTTTACCCAAGCGAGCTCATCTGTTCTGATTTTGCACCGAGAAACCCTTGGTGTGGAAGGGTTTTTGCAGACCCTTGCAGGGTCCATTTGGGAAAACCTGCATAAATGTGTACTGCTGGGAGCCGGAGCCAGGGGACTGTTTGCTCCTAGGAGCACTGGGCTCTAGGAGTTGAGGCATCCCGGAGAACATTTCCATTTGTACCGTTTATGCCACCTATTAGATCTCAGTTCTCTAGTGTAAGCATGCAGCAACAGCTTTAGTTAACAAGGATTTGTTTGTGAATAATTTGTCCTATCTAAAAATCCCAGAGGTCTCTCTATTAAGTTGGCTTGTTGGCATCCTGTGACACAACTGGCTTTGGGAGGGGAAAATGTATTTATACCCGCCTTGATAAAATACAGAGTTAAACATAGGATGTGAGCAAGCTACTGCCTGTAAAATCAGTGTTCTGTCGTTTTGAAAAATGCATTCTAAAAATGTCAAAGCAGAATGTTTCCTACTTTGACAAGCTGAATAGATGGTGGAAGGCACCAATACCAAAGTTGAAACGTCTTAAACGCATTTTCAGTGTCATTTTGTCCTGGTGCTGCACTAGGGGTTACCCATCACTCTGTTCTGTTTTCTGAGAAGTGGAGCAGATTGCTCCAGTGGCCGTGAGAGCTGGGCTAAACCTGATGCCCACCGCAGCAAGGTGTCAGGTAGCCGACATGCAGGTGATGGCGTTTAAAGTGAGCCTGGTGCTCTGTCCTGCACGAATTGGAGGGCTAAACCATTCCGGCACTGTAGAGAGCTGGTGAATGTACTCAGCTACTTCCAGAACCATGATGTATAATAGGAGGTTTTTATGTCAACTCAGGTAGGTTACCCATTCTGTCTCAAGTTCTTTTTTTCTTTAAGATTCAACTGATCGGAATATCGGTGATTTTTTTTTTTTGAGCAACATTTATTGTATTTTTCTTCCCAAGAAATCATATCATGATACTGAAGCTGAGTAACTTGCATGAAATGCACAAAAGTTGCTGTGCTTTATGTAGAAAATACAATAGGAAGCTAAAGGTAATGCGGAACAGCTAAGAAGTAAGAGTCATGTAGTAAGGGTGAGTCATGTAGTAAGGGTGAGTCATGTAGTAAGGGTGAGTCATGTAGTAAGGGTGAGTCATGTAGTAAGGGTGAGTCATGTAGTAAGGGTGAGTCATGTAAGAGTAACAGAGTAATGTGGAAAGCTAAGAGTAATGTGGAGTAGTATAATGAAAATTTAAGATCTTAATGTTATCAATTTCATTATTAATAAATTAATACAATTTATGATGTTTTAAATTACATCTGGAGATCCTGTTTTTGAAGTGAAGGGGCAGCTATAATTCTGTAGGAAAAGCTGCCATCTAAAATTGATTTACTGTAGTTTTAATAAATCAGATTAAGAAAACACAAGTATGCCAGAAATTATGCAAGAAAAAAATGTGACAGTCAAATGTCTTCAATGACCTTTCAATTTTCTGTTTAGCTTTTGTTTAAACTGTATTTTTAAAGCAATAGAAACTGATCTCCAGCGTAAACACTTCTGACGTGGTTTGCATGAATCTGCAGGGTGTAACAGTACAAAATGTGGCCAGCACCTGAATCTTCAATATATTTAAGAAAGAACCTTAGAAGTCTTTTTCTTCATAACATGGATGCAATTCCAGTTGTCCTCCATGGAGCTATAGTCACGGCTGCCATCAGCTGAAATTTCCTTTCTTGCCATGAAATAAAAGAAAACAAGTCTTGCCCTTAGTGAGGGGGTCCTTTGGGATTTTTTTACCTATTTAGGTGAGTTCAGGTGGTCCTTAGATGGCAGCCACCTGACTTTTGGGGAAAAGATGGCATTTACACTGAACAGTAAATGCGTTTGGAGACCAAAATGTCAACTGTGAAAAAGGTAGGCACGGGGACCCTGGATGGCTGAGCTTTCTGGAGGGTGTTTGGGGATCTAGGAAGGGCAAATGCAATTGAGACAAGGCTGGGGAAGTACTGGCAAGAGTAAGAAACAAAGAAGGAAAGGGAAGACAGCTTTTAATAATGATATTAACAGTTGGACTTGATGATCTTAAAGGTCTTCTCCAACCTGAACAATTGTATGATTCTGTGATTTGCATTTGGTTTTGTTTAGACTCAGTGAAGGTGACTGCATGTACACTTAAGATGGCCCATGTCCCTCAAAGCTCCAAAACAAACAAATACTGAGAAATTGTTTTGTTCAGCTTCTTTATCTCAATTTTACATTGGTCACATTATACCTTGGGTTTTGAATTCATTCTTTCTGAAGGATTGGCCAGAAATACTGCTTTTGGTTTTGTGTTGGTTGCAAGAGTGATTCCTTGATAAATCCTGAAAGATAAAAAAACCCCACAACACAACCCCTTCCCC
>NW_009259328.1:771179-790855 GCF_000687185.1 Egretta garzetta
CCCCCCCCCCAACCCCCAAACAAACAACAACAAAGTAACCCGAACAAACCTCCCGGAGGGCACTCCGACACCCTTTCTGGATGGTAGGCCTGAGAGTCCTGTTGAGCCAGCTGTGGAGTTAGACCTTTCATGGTTGGCTTTAGGAAGGTTTGGGTTCTCTGAGACAAGCCGTAAAGAGTTTGTTTGCTTCTGGATCGCTCTGAGCTGCGATTCAGATGTTGGGGGATTGTGTAGGGGGTAAATGCTTATACGTGCTGGTTTGCTAGGGTACAGCTTAAATTAGCCAAGCAGCAAATTGGTGGGGTCTTTACAAACGTACTGACTTGACATCATCATCCAAAAAAAGGCACATGCAGTGTCTTAAAATGGGATCCTTCTGATGCAACCTTGAAATTAAACCACTGCACCTAAAATGGGTATTGTTAGTGGCCAGTAACTGCCATGCAGTGACTTGGAATTTATCGTAGGTCTTAGCTGGGTGGCCAAGAAGCCCATCCAGGTCTGTCCCCACTTGCCCCATTGGCCACTTTAGAACTGATTTTCCTCATGAGAAGAGACGCTATGAAGGTGGAAGAACCAGAAGCTCCTGCACTGGCTGTGCTCGAGCCAAGAGGAAGGTGGCAGGGAGGAAGAGGAGTGCTGCCCAGGTGACCTACCCAGTGCTTACAAAGAAAACTGTTGGAACTGGCTGCTGCCTTCAACGAGAGAGGAACAAGGTAGGAAATTACAACCTTGGTTAATCCTGGCCGAGCGCAGATCTTAAAAGTCATTCTTCCTGGTGTTAATGCAGGAGAAAGGGATGCGGTATGGAAAAATGCATATAATTAAGAGGCCAATATATCTGATCCCACGGAACAGCCTCTTTGATAAGGCATAGCCTTTTTCAGAGTATGAATTTCTGGCACAGGCACTACTCTGCAGTACTTCCCGCCTTTTCCAGAACTCTTCAGACAGTGTGCAGCGAACTTGTTGCGAATTTACAGCAAGATACTAAGTACTTCACATTTACTTTCCATGTAGACCTGCTGCACACAAATCAGGCTGTAGCTTATTGCTGGAAGTCCCTGCAGAGGGGTGGTAGGAGACCATTTCTATGGGTTTCTTTTAAGTACAGAGAAGCTGGTATATGGCTTGGAGGAGCTGACTTCAACTATTTTAAAATATCGGGCATCTAACAGTCCTGGCTGTGCTAAAGCATCTCCTACGACAAGGAAGCTGTAATCTGCACACTTGAGGAATATCTCTGCGAGGGCAGAGGCACGAGACTGATGTATGGTTCAATTTTTCGAATGCAGTGTGAAGGGGCCTTGTAACACTGATGTACTTGAAATGCATTTATCTTTAAAACACTGTACCATCATAAAAGTGAGCTAGGTGGGATATCTGTGCCTGCAGTTGGATTTGTGAGGCTGAAATCCTTCATGCAAGCGCTTGAGAGATGGTGGGAAAGACTTGTTGCTCATTCTGGAAACAAGCATGTAGTTAATTGGTAGCATAGCACAAGACTTCATATGCTTTGAGTCAAGGCCTGCAAATGCCGTCAGGCAAAAAGGGTTTAGTTTTCCACTTTATTTCATGTATTAATTTGTGTATTATTGCAATCTTTCTTTGATGGAATTTCTAAAGCACAGCTGAGAACTTTCAAAAATGTGATGTGGGATAGAAAGATATGAAAAGTGGATTTAGGCCAAGCATTCCCTCTGGCTTCACAAGACGTATGCTGAAGTGTTGGCCTAGGGTTTGATTTCCTTAGACTTCTGAGAAATCCAAATCCAAGAAGATACTGAAATATTTGAGGGATCTTGGGGCTGATTTGCTCAAACAAGTGTGGGTTCACACTGATATTACTCCACAGCCAGATCTGAGATGGTCCTTTCCATAGAAGTCCCAATGTGACAGGCGTTCTTAAAAGCAAGTATCTGAAGAGTTTTGGCAAGTGAAATGGGGCTGGTGTATCCCATCAAGAATAAGGAAAAGTGGCCGAAGTTTTTCTTTGTCCGAGCCTCTAAAAACGTGTTCTCAAAGCCGTCAGCTCCGCAGGAAGTCTGGTCTGTAAAACCGGCGGAATCCTGGCAAGTGTTAGGGTTCAAGCTGCAGATCCGAAAGCCAAGTGCCCACGCTGAGAACCTGGGCAGTGCAGTGGGGGAACAATTTCTGCCAAAAGTATCTCTTGGCAGAAAATACCCACTTCAAAGTTTTCCTGCACCAGCTTAAAACGAAAGGGAGATCAAACTTAAAGTTAACCGCTGACTGAAATGTTTAAAAAGCATGATTTGATTTTTAACGTTTGTAATGGCAGGAGAGCACACTGAGGTAAAAACATGGAGGATTTTATGATTAAGATTCATTGATGAGACCTGCCTGGCCTAGAAAGCTTGATGCCCTCAGTTGCTGGGTTTTGGAAAATTCCTTATTCATGCCATATCCCACACACTGTGTTATTAGTAGCCGATAGCCACAAAACTGGAAGCTTTCAGATATAGAGGCTTCACGCTGATTTATGCAAGATCAGAATTTGTCTTTCAATGTGAAACACTGAGCTTAGATGCCCGTAACTGGGAACGCCGCCTGGGTGGGAGTCTAACCAGAGCCAGCCCCTGACCAGGGCAAAATGCTCCGTGCAGGGCAGCACCCTTTTTAAAGCTTCATAAAGACAGTTTGTGCCTTGCTCCCAATTTTCTAATGTTTTTAGTTGTTTAGAGTCTTAACTGTTCAGGCTCTTGACATCTCATGACAGGGTACGTGGCAGTGACTGCATGGTATGGCAGGCACTTCAAATACATGCCAAAAACCGGCTCTGCTCCCTTCATGCTGCTCCTCCTAGAAAATAATACTGTAACTGCATCAAAAAAGCTTCTGACTTTGGTTTTCCTTTTGCCGATTTTTTTTTTTTAATTAGAAAAAGCAACCCAAAACCTGATGGCTAAGTCCGTGTTTGTTGAGCTCTGGGTGGCATAAACATCTTTCACCTTTTTGCCAGAGTCCTCAGAGAAGCTGTGAGTCCCGTGCTGAGCAGCATCCCTGCATTGAGCACCACTACCCAGCCCTACCAAACTTTCCTGATCCCCTCCAGAAGTCGTGCTCAGTCGTCCAAAGCACCTCAGTGACTTGAGACATGAATATATGGTCCCTAGGAAAAAAAATCCTAAAGTGATTTTTCTGTTTACTCTGTAGAAAGCTCAGATTTACTTTTTTTCCCCCCTACTTTTGCTTTAAATTCACATTTTATTTTATTTGAGCGAAGAGCAAAAATGGAGGAAAACCAAGTAGCTCCACTTGCTTTGCAAAGTTCATCCTGTACAAAGCACTGACGTAAGAGCTGGGAATTGTGCTGTTCGGTCCATGGGGCACAATTCGGTTGACATTAAGGTTTGTAGGAGATCTTTCATTGACTTGGTGGAAACTAGATGAAGCTTTTAAATTATGCATAAGCAGTCTGCTGGCTGCCTTGGTATGAGTGATTTTTCACGTAGTGAAGATAGAAGGGATGGTTTTAAGACTATTATTGCAGATTGTAGCTAGGCACAAATTGCTCTTGCTTTTGTCAGACTCTGCACACTTTCTTCAGTGCATTAAAGTTTGATGTGCGTAAGTGTGGCGCTAATCTGAGATTTGCACGAGACTAAGGGCTGGGCAGCCAGTTACCACAGCCATGGTAGGGATGTTTGCTGGCAGGGCCCTGATGAAGGTCTCTGTAGAAGTGGAAGTTATCTTTCAGCTATCCCGCTCTTCTGCTCCTGTGCGAAAGTAGGCTTTGTTTCGGGGCACCTGAATGTTGATGCATACAAGTAATGTTCCTACAACTACATAAAATGGGTAATGCTTGGGATTGTATGTAGGAATTATGAAAAAAACCCCATCTTTTTGTCTCCTACATTAAATATGACTATTCCTAGGCTTTGAAAATCCAATGTTGTTCTTCACAGAAGACGAGACACAAAATTCACTATTGGGCTTTTGTAATTGTGCCATCAGATAGTTCTTCAATTAAATATAGATATAATCTTTAATTCTCTTAAATTTTTCTGGGCTGCTACTGTCAGGTGTTAAGTAGCTCCTAGATTTCTTATTATGGTGAATAAATGGCCTTGCTATTGAGGAGCTAAGTGTTATAAATCCCACTGTCATAAATCTTGTGGCTTAAGAGAACAGGAACCGCAGTGCTTGACGTTGTGAGGAGCTGAGCTCTGTGATTCCATAGCATTTTGTGTAGCTCTGGCACTGGGAGTGCATCAGTTCAAGATTACAGGGGCTTGGAGCTGTATCGTCCTCTCTGTGCTATTGCCCGAACTTAATACAGCAAAATACTGGTTTTGAAGCTGAAAAACAGGGCAGACAAAACCCTAGCAGCCTAAACTCTGACAACTTCTTAGATCACATTATACAAAACCCCTTAATATTGGATACGGTTATTTTAGGGTGAAGACAAACGTTTAGATACCAATGTCCTGTGAGATAGGAGAAGTGTTTTTGACTCTGTTGCTGGCTAGATGCAAATATATTGGACATGCTTCATTTCTACATGGATTTTCCTGCTGGAGAGCTGTAGATATGCTTGGCTCTTGTCCAGCAACACAGAGGCTTTTCTACCTGCTGCTTACAGCGGGGATTAGCTGGCAGTAAATCGAAATGTTGCTGGGAGGACTCCCCTTCTTCCCCATCCCTTCCCAAAGGCAAAACAAAGAAAAAACTTAATCCTGTAAAGTTTCTTGCTGTTCTGACATATGGATTAAATAATAATAATAATAATAATAGGTATGTATTTAAAAAATAAATGACAGTTTCCCAGGCATGTTTTTTGTTACCTATTGACACATACTGAAATGTAAGAAAAGGGAAAGTTTGGGTTTTTCTCATGGGAAATGTTTTAGGTGGTGCTGGGAAAAACTGCATGTTTCTCACATCTCTGTCATATCTTCCTATTTTTTCTCCCAGCCACCTGATCGCTGTGAACCTGTTTTTGTAGATAGTCTATAACCACACTCAGAAACACCCCTACTGCTCAGTTCAGCGCTCTGTGGTGCTGTGAAGTTTAAGCCTTCTAGTGAAGAGATGGTCCTGTAAGGAGCCAGGGTATTTTTCTTTGTGAGAGGGGATTGCTTCAGGCACTGTACCCCAGAGTGGCTGTATTAAATTAGATGATGTTAATTTGTAACTTTGCCACTCCGTCAGGTAGGGATAGATGCTGTCACCTTGCATGCATGCTGCCGTATATATCTAAATAAATATGTGCAGGGCTTGAATGGCATTGCTGAATTAGGTAGAACTGCTGCTTTCATTGAAACCGTTCCCCAGCCCCTAGGAACAGAATATGGCCAGCTCTGCTAAAGGAATCATGAGGGTTTATCGCAGCAGTTTTATACTCGTTTACCCAAATCCGATTTTGAGATTGTTGCCAACTGCATGAGATTTGTTCAGGTGTTTTGATACCGTTGGAAGCCAGAGAATTCACCTGGATGTGTTTTGGCTCTAAGTACTATTAATAGCTGGTGTTAGTCATGGTCCAGATAAAGCCCGAGCCTCAGAACTTCTCTCGGCTTGCCTGAGTGTGACGCAGAAGTAGGGCTGCAATTCCGGGTGAATTCTGCTTTACCTAGTCCGCTCTGAAAGGAAAATGCACCTGATGTTGGAATCGGTGGTGAGCCGTGTCTACCTGTATCAACTTTAAACCATTTTGTAAGCGATGATAAGGGCTTACACCGAAGGACAAGTGAGCCCTGCTTGTGCCTGAGCTGTTTATAAAAGGCTGGTGTGAACAACCTTAAGGAAGTTTCTGGAACAAAAAAATTTGCAACTCTGCTATATAAATGAACCACCTGTGGGAATCAGAATGAATAATAGCAATCTTCTTTTGGATTAATGCTTCCTCTCTGCTGGGCTGCCTCTGCCAAGTGAAGGGGATGCGCAGAAGAGAAAGCCTTGCACTCCGCTCCCTGGCAGGGGAGCGCTGCTCTGCTGCATCCTGATGGAAGATGCAGGAGGGGATGAAAAGGGAGTTCCATCAGTAGTGCTCTGTTGAGCTGAGCATCACCAGGGACGGGGTGGGAATACCAGGGCGTGGGCGGACTGCTGCGTAGCCAGTGCTTTTAGGGGTTTCGCAGTCGTTTTCTTTCCTGTGTCCAGATCAGGTGAGGCTGGACACGGCCCCTGGTGCCGGTGTCGTTGTCACTGATTGGTCAACACTCAAAACCTGCTGCCTTCTCAGTTCAGAGAGACTTTGTTTTCCCCTCTCCATTTTCCTGTAAGATGCAGCCCCCTCCCATTTTGACTGGGTTAAGAACAGAAGGCGCTGCCCCCTCTCACAGACTCCTTGTTATTTTTGTAAGTGTCTCATTAGCACTTTCTGCTTGCGAAGAAACAGTCGGCTACTGGAAACACATTGAAGTTTTAATTGCCTGTGCTTTATTGGTAGAGAACTAGCTGAACGCCTTTAAAGCCTGTGTTCTGCCACTTCCTGGTAAAAGCTTTTTTCCGTGGGACCTCTTCCGTGCTGCTGCTCCCCAATCAAAGCTGTGAGCCTCTAAATGAGCTGCCTGCCTTACAGCTTGACTTTCTATAGCTGGTTTCCTCTCCAAATCGGCATGGGTTGCCTGCTGGTGGACGAAGGATGGCGCTGCTTTCTTCTTCAAACCTGCGGGGAAGGCTTGGCCTTCCCGAATTTGAAAACCTTGGTGCACCGTGGCTGAGCTGGCTTTTCAGAACAACCACAGAGCAGCTTTGCTGGCGTTTGGCCTGGCGGCCAGTCCCACCTGCCTTCCTCTCTGCCCAAGCTTTTGGTGTTTGTTCCCAAGCCCCACTCTCAAACCAGTTGAACTGGGAACTTAGGGAATCCCATTGGCAAAACCTGCCAGATTCTCTAGTTTAGAACATTCAAAATTCTGTGCTTATGACTGGTTCAGTGTTTAAAAAAAATAGTTCCATATTAAAAAAAAAAATAATCCATGTATATAGCTGTATTTCATTCCCTATTGCATTTTATTTAAGGATTAAGGAGTTTTTTTCTCAAAGCACAGCCTTCTATGGTTAATATCTTCAAACGTTCACTAAATTTACGTCTTCACTAAGCAGTTTCAGGATTAGATCTTTCATATTTAAGACAAAATATGATTTTGGGGGGTTAAAAATCAGAATTTTCTGTAACGCTGTTTTCAAAGGATGTTATGAAAATGTTAGGAACCACTTGAATAGACAAGAAATATTCACTGAGATCCTTGGAGGATCCCTCTTTTCACCGCAGGCAGGCAGATGTGAAGAGCAGAATGAAGAGAACCTGCCTTGTGATAGAGTTTGCTTTCAGCTAATACCTCACTAAACACTTCTTGCTTTGGAAGATCCAGGATGGAGTTTCTCTATTATTATGCTGTTGCTGGATACAATTTTTTCAACAAAGTACTGTGTTACATGAAAGATTTTTTCCATTTTTCCCTAAGATATTTCTTGTGTTCTGCATGTTCTTTGGTCAAAAGCCAGGTATGCATCATGTACTATTTCTGTTATTCAGCCAAGGCTTGATTAGAAGCTTAATGTGATCCATAAATATGTACACAGCGTTCCTCAAGAGTTATTTTGGGGGTAGGGAGGTGAAATACTAAATTTAGGTCGACACTTGTAAATTTATCAAATGGTTGCAAAGTTAGTTAAATAACCAAACTCTGAGGGTTTGGTAAATGATTTTACCCATTTTTATTCCAGAGTTGAACTTTTGAGACTGTATTATGACTCTGAAATTCTACCATGCTTTTTCTTCATAGCTCTCAAATCTTGGGAAAGCTTACATTACGACACTTTTTTTTTTTCCCCATGGTGTGAAAAATTTCAAGAGTTAAACATTTGGCCAACTCCCGGCCTTGATTTACATACAGAACCAGGCAGCATGATGTGTTCAATGTCTCGAGCCCTTCTGCAGGCCTGAGCCATGGCTGTCATTGTCAACCGGAGCCCACGGGCTTGCGCTGTGCCACTTCAGGGATGGGTTCGTGTTCCTT
Organism: Egretta garzetta; assembly: GCF_000687185.1. Classification (NCBI taxonomy): domain Eukaryota; kingdom Metazoa; phylum Chordata; class Aves; order Pelecaniformes; family Ardeidae; genus Egretta; species Egretta garzetta. Next base: position 779,165 of record NW_009259328.1, read on the forward strand.
TCTTACTGAACACTATGTGCAAACAAAATTTGAAATAATGTAATGAATTACCCTACCCTGCTCCCCGTGTGGAATAGCGGAATGAGCGAGTTAGGGTTTTGTGTGTTCATTGAGGGGAAAGCCAACAGGAGCAAGCGTGCTAGTTATCAGCTTGGAAAGGGATTGGGGAGAAGGAACACAACAGTCACTTTAACCTGTATTTGCTGCTTTTTAAAGGAGGACTTCATGGTGTCTTATGAATAAAAGATAAGTTAGTCTGATTCAGTGCCTGGAATTCACTTACTGGAATAGCTTCTGGTACTTAGACTGAACTAATAACTGCTGTAGGGATTCCTGCTACATGACATTTTAAAGCCTTAGTTTAAAAACGAAGGATGAATACAAACTTGGGTTCAGTCTTCAGACATACCAAAGTATTTTTAACTGTTTTCTTACTCTTGGGTGTTTAAATCCCAAGAGGCCACTTGAAAATGTAGCTAGCAGGCTGGACGGGCAGGGAGCTGAGCAGCGTTGCTTCTCCTGCCAGTGCATGGCCCCCAAGTCCGCATTGGGTTTCCTTCACTGAAGCCAAATACCTTTGAGTCCTCTCTGCTTTTTAGTACTGTAAACAGGTACATGCTTTTAGAGACTGGAGACGAGATCAAGGATCGAGCTTTATAATCAGCTTCTCCTTGCCAAATGGAAAAGGAATTGACTCTCCCTCCCTTCCTGCTGTGAATGCAGTTGATAGAGTTTGATACGGCTTTCTGCTTTACAGCTATTTCTACTGCTGCTCCTTAAAAATGAGAGAGCCAATTGCAACAGCGAGACTGCTGTGTGTTGATTTTTTTCCCCCCCCCTTGTTTGGTTTAAGTAAAAAAAAAAGACTGTTGAAGAAAATTAAATGGTGATACCAACTCCTTGTGTAATTGTTGATGATGGGAACATTTTTATGCCAAGGGTCAATTAAGTCACCCGGGCTTTAAGGCTTCCAGGCCACAGGACTTCCTAAAACTATGGGCAGGTGTTTCAGAGGAATGTTGCTCCATGATATTTGCAGTAGGAGGCCCCTGCAATGTCAGGTTTTCCTACTTAGGCATTAGATGTTCCCTGAGAAGTGTTTTCATCTTTTGGAGTGACTTTTTTTTTAATGACTGAAGATAAAATAGCATGCTGAATCCGTAAGTGGAAGAAGTGGAAAAAGCAGTGCCCCACCAGACCGAGCACGTTACTGCGGAGAGTGGTGGTAGAACATGGACCAAACCTCTGCAGGTTGAGGGGAGGTGGTGGACTTTTGTAAGCTTCTCCATGCAGGAAAAACCCACTGTGTAATGTTACTGCGTTGCGTGTTAGGCTTCTGTGCAGATATGCTTCTAACCATCTTCCTCCATAGCTTCCATACAAGTAATTGCATTTTTTTTTTTTAATATATCAGTCAGTAAGTGTTGTTTAGATAGTTCATGTTAACTCTTGTCAAGCTACAACTTTCACACAAGCTGCTCTTGAATTAAGCCTGCATTGACATAAGGAAAATCCCTAGGCAGCAAATAGAATCATAGAATGTTTTGGGTTGGAAGGGACCCCTAGAGGTCACACAGTCCAACCCGCCTGCAGTGAGCAGGGACACCTTTAACCAGATCAGCTTGCTCAGAGCTCCATCCAGCCTGGTCTTGAATGTTTCCAGGGATGGGGCCTCCACCACCTCTCTGGGCAGCCCCTTCCAATGCTTGACAACCCTTTCAGGGAAGAAATTTTTCCTAATGTCCAAGGACATTTAGTACCATGGAATAAGACATTCCTTGTCCACAGGCTCCTCCACCGCATAAACCAAGCTTTAGAGAAGGTTCAGCTGAGACCCAGATCTGCTGGACTGCAGCTGGCTGAGAATTTCCATCCAGAGAAGGGTGAATATTTATAAATACGTTTTCTTGAAGATAATAGAGGCGTGGCTGCCATGATTGCTCTGCTGTCAAGTTCTTTGCTAATAGCATGGTAGGACCTCTATACGCATTGTACATGCCATTAGAAACGCTACCTGTATCAAATGAGTGGAGTATTCCCCCACCTTAACTGGGAAGAGAACTCTCGCGGGGACTGTCTTCATGATCTTTGTGTGGCGTATAGTGAAGCAGAGACCGGAATCTGTTCAGGATGCCTGAGATACCATCTAGGAATAATGTGCTCGGTGTTTTCTTCTTCTGTAAACTCTATTGCTTTGTGAGTATCCCTGACTTGATTTCTTTTCTAAAACCATAATTAACCTCAAAATCACAGATTTTTTTTTTTATTTTTTTATTTTTTTTTTTTTTGTAAGAACTGTGCCAGATTGACAGAAAGTATCTTCTTCTGGAGAATGATGAGGAACTCAGGTTATCCTATATATTGCGGTTTATACTACGTATTGCGGTTTATCTAAAAATCAGCATAAGTTGAAGTGCTTACCTTGATTTAGACTTCTGAAATTGCAGCCCAGCCTCTCGTTCCCCCCCTTTTGATTTGAAAAAGTAAGACTGGAAGGAGGAGAGAATTGTGAGCCTTGCTGGATAAATTCTGTCTGAACCAGACTGCTTCAAATAAAGCTGTTGTCCCTGTTCAGAAGGATCAGATCTCTTTTGAGAGAGACAAAAGCAGGGCCCTGATTTATTTTATTACATCATCCATGTCTTCGCTAACCCTGGTCACCTTCATCTCTCTCATGGCAAGAAACGCCGTTAGTTCTCAGGGAAGACTTACGAGGGATTGAATTCTCTTCAGTTTACAAGAAGCTGCAAACAAAGTTAAAAGAAAATGCCTTGCCTGGTGTTCCAAGAGGAAGGTTTTTATCCAATAAATTGCTAAATCAGGGAGAGGATGTTTCCCTGGTGGCAGTTTGGAGATGAAGGTTCAATTTCCACTTTAATGAGGCCTGCCTGGGTAACCTGCCTGAAGTGGAAAGCTTGTAAGATCTCAGCATACAGTGATTTAAATGTATCTTAATTAAAACATTTATTAATTTACAGATGATTCAATTTTGATTATACTTTTGGAACAAAAAAAAGAGCAGAGTTTTCTTTAAAATGCTAAAGGTGATGTTTTCCTTATGCTGATACAAGAATACAGCATCTGTGAATTTGCCCCTGTATCTGCCAGTACAAAGAGGAAGGATAATCACATTTTTCTAGGCAGAATTCAGCACGTTTACATGTTTGAATCTTACAAATCATACATTAAATCAGCAATAGTTGAGGCAAAGAAAATTACAGTGGCTTTCAGCTGGCTGAGAAACAGAAGTATGCGAAGAGCAACCTAATGCTGAAAGTAGAGCAAAGCAGCACAAATCTGAGCTTTAAAGTAGAAATGACAGAGTAAAAAATATCTGTATTGAATTTCTTCTTTTTTTAAAAAACCCAAACTTTTTGTAGGCCATAAAAGGCAGAAAAGCCTTTTAGGAGTATTTCTGTAGTGGTCCTAGTATTGAGTATCAATGCTGGGAGTGAAATGTCTTTCTTAAGCCATTTCTGTTTATATATTCAGTAAGTAGCTTTGGTCTGAGAGGAGATATTCATATAAATATTCTTACTTTCTATATAGGCTTAAATTGCTTTAAGATAATGAGCTAAGTATTAAAGTTTTATGCATCATTCCTTTTTAAAAAATGTGTAATAATTTTCAAGGGGCGTGCTCGTAGTGAAACATGGACTTTGTGGGGGTGTTCCATTGCATTTAGGTAAACACTTCAGCAGGTATTCTGTGGCAGTATTTTAAAAAAAGGGTAAAATAAATCAGCCTCTGAAAAATACATGGCTATTTTGACCTCTACTATTGAAATGTTCCCAATACATCGTGGCTGGCTTGTGTTAAACAAACACCTTGCTCTTTAAGAGCGGGTTTTCTTGAGAAACAAAATTAGTTCCCTATCAGAAAATCATGATTCTATGCACCTGTAAACACTTCCAGGTAGTTTCATCCAAAATTGCATCCAGATAAATTTCCAGCCTATTGCAGCATGATGGCTTGGCCCCAGAAGTTTCTGCCACGTGGCGGAACTGTAGCACCTTTAAAACCTCAGCAGGACTTGGGTCATTGCATTGGTTAACATCAACACAAAATGATGATTTTGGGGAGTTGAAATCTGCTGCTGCCTCCCAGTTATGAAAATTTTACTCTTCTGACTGTTCTAGTCCAAACTGGAACACAAGCAACGGTCAAGACACTAGGATTTCCAGTAGAATCCAGTATTAATTCTGTTACTAATAACGTATTTCTGAGATTACTCAGATCTAAAATAATCTGTTCTGGGTGGAGTGGAAAATGCGAGGCTTCAGGAACATGCACCCCAAATCCTGCTTGTATGGAAAACCTGTGAAGATATTCCTTGAAATTGTACATGCACTGTATCTTTGCGAGTGAGCCAGTAGATGCTTTTTGTAGCAGTGGTTGTAAAAGCAAAGGCAACCCCAAACCAAACCACCCCCCCATCCCAATATTTATTAGCAGTTTAGATTAATAATAGAGCTATTGATAAAAAAAGGTAAATAGGAACAATCTGGTTAAAAATAAGTCATTAATATCAATAATGATACATAGGGTGGAAGTTGAAAAATATTGTTGTGTTTCAATATGATAGTGTGTATGTGTTGATTATAATCCTAAAGTCAATTTAAAGATGCATAAGGTGCCTCAGAACCTGCTTTGCTCCCGCCTCTGACCTTTTCCTTTTTACTCTTTGGATAGGTAACTGGGCTAGAAAGTATTTTCATTGATGTTTGGCGTTTTTTCTACAGCTCTTTTTTTAACTGTCTAGTCTACAGGAGAATCAACTTCTAGTTTTAATGATGAATGAAAACTTACTTAGAAGCGGTTTATATTTTACCCAAAATATTTGAAACTGCAAAAAAGTATATATTTATTTGTTTATTTATTAATTTCTATCATCATGTGTGACTAATTTCTTTGAATCGATACATAAGGCAATGGGCAAAGATGTGCTGACAGTTAATTTTTCATAGCTGGTTCCTGGGCATGTTGGGAAGCCTGAGCTGTGAGGGTGTGTGTATATATAATATATATATATATATGAGGTATTGGACAGTTGTCAGCCTTCATGTTTTCATTTCTACTGGAGAAGTAACTCCCCAGTCTATATTTCACTGGCTCTAGATGAGTACCTGCTCTGTAAACAGAAGGGGATTGCTGGTTGTATGCTGATAACCCAACATCTGTGGGTTGAAATGTGAGCAATGGAAGGAGGGACAGGGAATATCCCCAGCTCTGCATTTCAGTTCTATTTGAAAGTAGAATTTAAGCAGTGGCAGTTGTTGAATGGCCAAAGGCAGTGAAAAGGGGCTACTGCAAGGAGAGCTGGTTGCAGCCCCTGTCCTAAATCACTGAATGTTTTACAGTAGGAAGGCTTTTGCAGTTCTCATGGAAGACATGGTCTACTTCTGTGTTTGGCGACAATCCCATGAATCGACATCTTAACAGCACAGGACTAGAGAATCATAGAATGATAGAATGCTTTGGGTTGGAAGGGACCTTTAGAGAAGTGTCTGTTCTTTGTTAAATGAATTTTCTCCGTTTGCGCTGGTGAGCAGTAGAGTATCTTTCAGCTTTCAGCTCTCCGGGAAGGTGCTGGCAACCACTCAGAGTTGTAGCCAAATGCATGAACGTGTGAACACTGACTACCCAATTCCAGTGGTTCATGTCATCTTCTCAAGACAGCATGGGCTAATAGACTGGACTAGAATATTCCCATGCCAGATATCTTCTTGCAAATCCTATACCAGTTGTCAGCAGTGTTTCCTACTCCTCTTCATTGTCACATGCTGGCATATTCATTTTGGGGACAAGAAGAGCCAAAATGGAGAGAGATTTGCATGTTCACCATTATGGGTAGTCAGGCATGAGCCAGTGAGTTTAAAAGTTGCTTTGGAATCTGCATCTAAAAAAAAGGTTTTTCGTAGCATCAGATACTTGGGGGTTTCAGTTACTGTTATAGATATTAAATGCATTCAGCCTCATCTAAGTGAGCTTTTCTCTAAATATAGTACCTCTGAGTATGTGTCAGCAGTTTGGAACACCGTACTAAGCTATAGAATGTCCATCAGAGAGAGAACCCCCAGTGGGATTAATCGAAATTCTGATTAGATTGTGGTGACGGTTAGATTGGATATGTTCGTAAGAGGGGCAAGCATCACACACTGAGACTGTTTGAAGTGTTTGATACACTTCTACTGTGCTCTGTGTTACTTGTCGGGCTCCTTTGCTTCCCCCCACACAGTTAGACCCTGGTGATTTACTGTCTTGTATTTCAAGTTAGCAGAGGTCATCTCTGCCTGACTGTAACCTGAAGGTGCCTGGGGATCTGAAAGTCAGCTCAGTGCTGAAACCATGTCGTGTTGGTCTGACACTGGATGTGAGGCTTAATTTCCTCGGTAATAAACACGAGTAAGAGCACTGCCTGCCGCGAAGGCGGCAGAGAACAGCTAGCACCACGGAAGGACCGGGAGAAAGCTATGGTTTTAAATACATAGATGTGTTGCTTGAATTAAATAAAATTCATATTTTTGTCAGCTCCTTGAAATACATTTAGTTTATAAAATATCTGAGGAATAGTTGGACAACAGCCTTGAGACTAATAAAAACATCTTTCTGTGATTACTTATTTTGAACAAAAGGCTCTCTAAAGAGGCAAGGAAAGGGTGGGTTGTTGTTTGGTTTCTTTGTGTGTTTTTTTCTTTTAGCTTATAATTTTGTCTTGGTATAAAAGCTGTGTAAGGGGAAAGTAAAGGATTTTCAGAGAATGCAGTTTTGATGCAGAATTGCCATTTCTAGTAGCTGATCCCTTGGAAGAACTTCAGCACGTTTTAATGACAAACAGATCATGTTCTTTCTGCAAAGAAAGCCATTTCCACACCAAACGGCATCGCTGTGCTATATTGTCTGCAGTTCCAGGAATGCTGTTGCTGTTAGAATTACCATCCCATAGGCTTTACCTAACCCTAAAGCAGATACGTGCTTTTCCTCATATGCCAAACATATTGAGGTTACAGACAGACGGTGTGGGTATGGAAATGGTTTTAAAATGTCACATTCTGTAATGCTGGAACTTATCCCAGTTCTGGATTACAAAGCAAGATGGATTTATTGGTGGTCAAAAAGAGGTGGAACTAAAATTAGAATTAATTAACATGGATGCTGTTCAATACTGGGCTTTGGCGTCAGAGTGCTGGAGGAGTTACTGGGAGGGAAGTGCCGATGGTGTTAACTGGGCACAGACCTCTTTCGACTCCGAAACATGTTCAAAGTCCAGTCAGACACTGGTTGCGAAGTGAAGAAAGTGACCTGTCATGTTCATTTGCAAAACCAATTTCATAAAAGTGAGGAAGGAAATAAGTAAGAAAATATCATATAAAAAAAATAAATAAAAGTAAAAAAACACTGTTCTAGTTATGTGATAGATTCCCCTTCCTCCCCTCCCCCCCCCAATAAGCCATCTCAAGAACCCTGAATTTAGGCTTCCAAATCCAGACCATTTCAGCCCATCTTCTTTCCTGGCAACACTTCTCTAATGAAAATGCTTTTCCTGCCATTAGACTAATCCCCAGTTTCTGGCTAGCCTGGGCTTTATCCCAGTCAGAGAATAATGGGCTCCTGTTATTTGCATTCCAGCACCGAGGTGTAGACCTGTCCAAGACAAATCTGGTTTGGAAATGTGGTTGTTATCTGTTACCTCCCAGTAGTGAGAGGAACTAGGGGAGTGGGAGGCATGAATGCCTTGCATTGCCTATTTCTAATATAAAAGCCATGCTCCAACAGAAGCATCGAATGGGTCTGCATGTGCATAGCTGTGCTATAAGGTCTGTGCCATGTATGAAGAGCACCCCCCTATATCGACATGGTCGCAGCCTACACAGGCTAAGTGAGTGGTGCCGTCAGTGCATCTCTGCAAAACACATACCCATATTTAATTTTACCACACAATTGCTAATATATCTATATTAATATCTGAGAGATTACTTTTATCACAGGCTTTATAGCTTGAGGGTCCAGTGCTCGCAGAGTTTTCTCTTGATGGGAGGAGAGATTGCAGCCTGGGCAAATAGCAGGAATTGTAGTAACTTAACCTTCCCGTTTGTGCTGCCAGGCACCCTGACACAGTGAGCAGAGCTTGAAGGGCGTGTATATGCACAGGTAACACTTTGACGCCAGAAGCAGGCTGTCTCACTTACTGCGTCCTAAGAAAACTAACACAAATATAAAAGCTGTTCAGATAGAGCCGTGTTAGTGTGTCTGTGGCTTTCCAGTCCTGAAGAGCAGAACTCTAGCAAATATAAATGTTACCATTTTCTGGGTCTGAGCCACTTCTCTGAGGTTTAGGCTGGAGGCTTGGCCCTTCCTGCAGTTACATTTTGATGGATTACTCTCACTTTCATTCGTGCTTCAAGAGGGTAACGTTGGATTGAATTCTGCTATGTTGTGATGAATTGTCACTGCTTGCCCTTCCTGATATCTGAGAATCAGGTGCTTCACCTTAAAGGATCATCCTTATCTTTTTCTGTCTCTTGTACCAACTGTTCCGCAGACTGCCCACCTCTGAGGCTTGCCCCAGCCCTGCTGCATAGCATCCAGTGATGCCTTCCAGAAGGCACGTCAGATCCATGCCCTGAAAAACCAAGGGATCCAAGCTGTTACTTTTTTGCCTTCAGCTTTTCAGTTTCTAACCAAGAATTGTCTTAGCGCAGCCTGATTTTCACATGGCAGCAGTGTTGGTGAAAGTGGGTTTAAAAGGTCCGATGCTGCATGGAGGCAAAGGTATGTGCTATTCAGAACCAAAACCCAAGTTGCTGTTGTGGGGATTTGGAGGCACCCTGAAGGTTATACTGTAGGTATAGGTTGTGATCATTTCTAGCTGCGAAGATTGAAAAATATCTTTTCATTTACAGCAAAGCAAAAATCAACAGTGCATGCATGCCGACATTGTGGCCAAGTGACTAAGTAGTAGAGCTGGCATCTTTCTGGGTATTGGGACAGGTTATGTCAATACAGCATTGGGAACAGGTGTCCCAAAGAGCTGTCTTGTGGCTGAGCGTTCCTCTTGGTGTAATTCTCAAAAGAGCGTCCGAAGGGTTTGTAGTTGCCCGGGAATGACGTCCATCTGCGCGCAGCAGGCGCATGCCGTGCTGTGTCCTGCAGGAGGGATGCGCCAGCCCTCACTGCCATCTCTTGCTAGGTGATGCAGCAGTGAGCTGCCCTTGGTGTGCAGCCAATTCCTTTGGAGTTCGGTGATGAAGATATCGATGCCAACACATCGCTGGTACTTAGTCAAAGTAATGCTGCTGATTGCAACCCAGACACAATCCCTGCCTGTTAAACCCTAAAACTAGCTTTTTACTAGAATTTTTTTACATAGAATATATATAAAATATATATTAAAAATACTAAAAATTATTTATTCTATGTAAAAAAAAATAATATAAATATAAAAAGACCTAAAACTAGCTTTATGTGATTCATCATATTAGAATATATAAAGGCTAGAAACCTCTACTACTGTGTATAATACGAGAAATACAAGTTTTAGAAACTAAAAGGATCTGGTAAACTATGAATTTCGCTTTAGTGTTATAATCAATTTAATGTTTCAAAGATGCAGTATTTTTTTTTGCATTGCTGTTCACATGATGGTGGATGGGCAGCTGCCAGAGTCAATGGGCTGTTTGTAGCTGTAGAGGAACAACTACCGATCGCAATCTGCGTTACTGGTAGGTAGTCTAAAGATGCCTGCCAGGCAGACTGGTTTTAGCTTGTATCCTACTGGAGGGCAGCATGGAGACCCCATTTGTCTCAACAGTGGCATAAGGCTAAGCCAGCAGCGTAGCAGTGACCTGACTTTGTTCTCCAACCTGCCGTCCCTGCCCAAGATTTGGCAAAATGGATGAACCAAAGGTTCCAAATCAGCTTAGATAATCCCTTGCTGGCACTGGTGAATCTATCAGTTGTATCTTGTGAATGTAACTCAGCGTGACAGAACAATAATGGCAGCCAATACCAGACCCATGTATCAACTGTCCCAAGCAAATTTCTGCTGTCTCTCAGCACTCTCCTGCAATGCTTCATCAGAGCAAACACTGGGTCATGCTGGTTTTTGCGGGAGACCTAGGTCTTGACTGCTTCATCCTCCTAGAGATCCCAGGGCACTACCTGAAAGGAAAATGGCCAGTTTGGATACTGGGTTTCCGATGTGGATGATGATGGAAGAAAACATGAATTAGAGGAAAAACTTACTTTATAAGAACTGGTGTGGTTTTGCTTCTCAGATGCTTGAACAAATACACTTGAACATAGGAGCAAACTTCATTTTCTGGGAATACGCTAAAATATATTTGTATATGTAAAAATAATATTTTGGAAAAAATCATGGTTTTTAACTTCATAAAAAGACAGGGAAGACTCAGTCCAGTTTGACCTGTACCATCACTTCAGAATTCCCTTGACTATTTCCAGATTTCTGAAAGTGTCTGTTGGTCTCTGAAGCCTTCCAGTGACTCAGATTCCCACTTTCTCCTTTCTTCCTTGTTACCTCTTTGACTGAGATGTTGCGCTTTTAATTTCTTGTCTGGTATTTGAAGAAGCACCTCTGACTTTTTTTCCCCTCCTTAGGAATCCATGGTGCTTTGGTTTTTGTTTTTTTTTTCCTTCTCTCTAATACATGTACAGACATGCATACAATATTTTTATCTTGCTAGGTTGTTCTCACCATGGCTTTCCCCTGCGTGGGGCTTTCCTCTCTCCTTTATCTCCAGGTTACTTTCTTGACGATTCTGAAGATAGTATGAGCGTAAAGTATTGCTCATCACTTTATACTTTACACTTTTCATCCCCTTTTCTGTCCTGACTGACATCTTATTATTTCTCTGACTCTGCATAAAGTTTAGCCAAAGGTGACTTCGATTAAACTTGCCTTGCATCTGGAGATCAGTGTGACCTTATGATGTGTATGTTTGAGTGCAGATCAGTGAGTAAGTAATGTCAAAGCACTGTTATCCGTATTTTTCCACTTTCCTCAAGAATACAGCTTTTTGAGATATGTTTAATACTTTAGATGAGGAATAAAACTCATGTTAATAGATAGTTTATGCAAATTGTGCATCTATTTGCTGAATAAGGCTGCAGTCAAAAGTATCTAAAACTTGTTGATGGCTGTAAGATTGCTGTGCCATTTTCTGAAAAGCGCTCAACATTAAAAATTGTTCTAAACTGGAAGTGGATACTGGTGGAGACGGGATGTTTGGATGTTTTTATCCTTACCTGTTCTAAGACTCTTTAGCAATGGGAGATATATTTGGGAAAACACCACCTTGGTCCTTGTTCACCTGGCTTCGTTTATCAGTGTCAATACGACATAGCTAACAATGAATGGTTGACCTGCTATGCTTTGCGTGGCTTTACCTCCCATTGCAAGTCTTCCTGCTACGCACTCTTCAGTCAATTTTCAGTGTAACTCCAAGATAAATATTAACATACTTGTTTCACTTGTGCATGTGAAAATGGAAGGAATTATTGTACTGTTTCCAAGAATTTCTAAGGTTGTTGGAAGATCAATTTATGGAAGAAGAAAAAATTGACTGGAGGAAGCCACAGATCCCCTTAACGGAGAGCTGGTAACATTGATGAAAAGCAGACGGCTTGGGGTATTGTTGCGGGGAGGTGGGGAAGCGTTATGGGCTCTCC
>NW_009259328.1:790894-810829 GCF_000687185.1 Egretta garzetta
GTTATGGTCTCTCGTCACAGAGGTGATGGGGGCAGTGAGATTTATGTTCAGAAAAGCTACCTTGTACACTTCAGGGACAGTTCATTAAAGTCAAATTATTCAATTGCAACAGAGTTGATTGAATGAACTGCTTTTTAAAGTGCAAATAGCACCTTTGTTTTACATGGAGTATAAAATCAACAGCATTAATATTTACAATGAATCTTTCAGTCTGAACAAGACTGCTTTAAAGTACTGCTGGTTGGCTTTTCTCAAAATTCCTCACCAGCAACCTTTGAGAAGGAAAGGATTGTTCTTGAAGCTGGTCAGTTCAGTAACTGAATGTTGTAGCTGAGCGTAGGAGTGTTTTTATTATAAATTATTGGAGTAGCACCATTTAGAGTAAATACACAATAATAATAGGGAACTCGATCAATATCCAGCAAGTCACAATGAGTGGGGTTTTCTTGTTTTGATTACAAGAGATATTTGGAAATTAAGAGCCTTATTAGAAGTTGAGTTAGCTTTTCTTGGTTTTCAGTTGTTTTTGTATTTATAACAGGAATTGTAACCTATATGCCACATTGTCTTTTTCTGTTACTAATTAATTTCAAACGTATTTAGCCAAAAGTTCTTTCTGAACAGAAGTATGCGATGCTTAGGGTGCTGACTTGGTAAGGTCAGTTTTAAAGTGCCTGTATTGTCAGAGTATAGAAAACTCCAGAGAAGTTTCAAGCCTGTCACTAAGGAACTGTTCCTGTCCCACTACAGTGGAACTCTTTGTTCTGGTTTCCAGCCTCCCTGGCAAGCCTTGTGCTCTGGACCTTCTTACCAGTTCTGAGTTTCCTTTTCTTCTGAGAGCCCGACTGCTTTCAGGAAGAAAACTGCCTTCCAGTCCAGCAACCGTTGTGGTTGCTTTCAGATTTTTATAATTTGCTTTTTCTTTTAAAAAAGCATGATGTATTTTGTACAGCAACTGGTATTTTTGCTTAGCAATTTTGTTTTCAGGATTGAGGAGTAAATTTCCAGGGTATTCACAGCCAGAGTGTAAAATCAGAGCCATTTTGGTTGGCTCTGGGCAAGGGCAAAGTTGATACAGTTTTATGAGGTTCTGAAAGTCTCAAAGTTTTGGAGCAGTTGCAAAGCAAGGAAGATGTGTGCAACTTGTTGTTGTCATGGGGCTGGAGATAAAGCCAACAAACCAAACGGGCCCCTGCCAGGCCCTTAGACATTAGTGCTTTTATGAAATACAAGGTTTGCATACTACGTAAAATTGACCAGTGAAAAGGACTGTCCTTGCCAGGTCCATTTCTAGGTAGCGGTCTCAAATACTGACAGCATAAGGGCCCAAGCATTTCCTTCAAGCTTGGAACCTGTGAAGTTTGCTTAGCTAACGTGGGTCAGTTTTACGTTTAATTTCTACAGAACTACCCGTTCCGACGGCTGCTGTGTCTTTCCCATGGATGCTTCCCTCTGCTATATATCAGGGTAGGATTAAGAGCTAAAGAAACATGCTAATTACTTAGTGGGATCAGTATCTGCTAATGAGATGGGGTGCTACATCAAACTCAGTTCTGTAACAAATCTGCCTTCAGATAATTTGCTCAGAGCAGATTTTTGTCTCAGCAAACTGGATACGTTTCACTTGAAACAGTGACGTTATTAATAGCATTAACAGAGAGGGCCTTCGGTTATAACAGACAAAATCCTCAGGCACAGTCTCCTATCCCAAAGAAATACGATGGTGAACTGCACCCGTGCCTTGCACAAGTCTTGGATTAGGAAACTGAGCTAAAAGAAAATTAGGAGGCCCACATGCTGTTGAAGTATTATGACAGTTGCTACCCAGCTAGCTCATTACCATCCAATTCCAGAGAGAAGGCAGTAAAAATCCTGTTTATAAGCAGTATTCCTGTAGAAAAGTGTAGTTTGTAGCACTACATGAGATGATCACAGTCATTGAAAATCCCAACAATACAGAAACACTTAGCTTAAGAAAAGAAGCATTAAGTAGCTTAACACTTTCAAGCTGTCAGGAGAATGGTGACCTAGACTCGCGCAGAGTAAAGACAATTTGGATTTGTTACATGTGGGTAGTGAGTCAGATACCGTGAAATGGTGCTGCATTAGTGATCCACAGATAATGTAGACTTCTGTCCCATGAAGAAACATATAGATAATATAGGAACACGTCAGTAAACTCATGGCTCCTTGGTGAGTCATTTAACATTCAATCAACAGGCGTATCAAAGGAATGGGTAACATTAGCTAAGTTGAGGAAACAGGAGTGTTCCCTAGTGGAGTGGTCTCCCACAGCAATCGCTGTGTCCTTGCACTGTGTTGATGAGTCAGAAGAGAAGCCAGTCCAGACAAAACAGTGGCTTCTCCTTTATCTCATAAAAACAAGCAAGCACAGGTGTTCAGGGAACTAGCCGTACGGAGCGAGAAGAGATGCAAACTTGTGGAGCAATAACAGGAGTAGGGAGCAAAATGAGCAGAGAATGTGATTTAGCAAGCAGGAGGTGTAGGGTTGGAAACAAAATACAAAGGCAGGTCAGCGAGTATTAAGGAACAACTCCAGTGTTAATGAAGATTGAGGGGTAATTGCTGCCAAGAATACAATTTCTGCTACGCTCAGGAATAGGGAAGTACCTGATGAATGGTAAACCTTGAAAGGTGGTGTTTGATAGGTGTATTAAAGATGATGCCTGGAAGGAAAGATGGAGAATGGAGAATTCCATTGAATTGGAGAAAATTATCCAAATGGAGAATGGTAGCTTCCATCAAGCATGGGTGGGGAGAAATAATAACAAGGTGCAGGCCATTTATTTGGTGGAATTGGCTTTTTAATGATCATCTTTTTGTGCTCCAATATAGAAGAGTATATTAAGGCTTGATATTCTAATGCATGAAGCTTACGGTAGAGGATGTAGAAAGCTAGTAGCAAAATTACTCAGTGCGTATGTTTTCAGTTGCATTAATGCTTCAAAACTGAATCTTTAAGTAAACCAGTATGGAAAAATCTATAGATGACAGCAGAGTCTCCTCCCAGCTTCCAAACCTCTTCCTGAATTCTAAGTGGGTAAGCTAACAAAGGACTGCAAGTTGCTGCTGTACAGTACTGAGTGGCTGTCACCGTCCCCCTGCCAGCAAGGACTTCTCATCATTTGTTTGACTTTTTAAACATAATAAAGCTCTGTATCCATCAGCAAGAGGATCGATTGGTATCTGTTCTCAGCACAAAGTGAATTAAGCCTGCTAAGCCTACCTATTAGCCTAGACTGTCCAGGTACTGAGATTCAGGGGTGGATTATATTTATCCATGACTGCAAGTTGTGTACAGTTGATGTAAGTCCCCGTTCATATTGGAAACTCATTGTATGATCATTCATTCTATAGAGAAAAAACACTGAGTTTTTGTTGGGTTTTTTGTAGGCTTCCACAGGGAGCATACTTTTCTTTGTGTATATACATGAGTTTATCTATGTACGTAAACAGATATTTATAGTAATTTATGGAATCATGGTGTATTTTTTCATGTAGAACTGCACGCTCTGGTCTGAACAGCAGGGAACCCTAAAAGCCAATTCACTTGAGCCCATTACATGCTGTAGCAATAGCTGTGGTGTCCTGAAGACTGTTGCATCTCCACAGAAAATGGGAGCTGAATGTGTTGATAGACGATTTGGGTATGAGACAGAGTCTCATGTTATGCCTGAAAACCTTTTCCTTGGTTTGTGTTTATAGATCAGCCCAAGTGTGCTTGTAAGACATCCGGTGGAGGGTAGCTGGTGTGGCAATTGCATGGAGCTAAGCAGCTTAATGCTGCTCAGAAAAGTTATTGCTTCCTTTTGTTCTTCTGGAAGTCCAGTCCTATATCAAAGCAGCACCATTCTGCCACCTCTTCTCCTCTCTCTTTCCTGAAATGCATACCTTTATCAAAATAGGAGTTCTGCATTTATTGTAATAGACTAAACTTCTTGTACATAGCAGAGCTTAAAAGATAGCAGGTTAATTGTGCACAAGAGAATGTGTCGTAAGAGAATTCTGTAAAAGTTTCCTTGAAGTTTAAAAATATGCGTGTTTATAGGTACAGATTAATTATGGATGTTTATCATATTCATGCATAGAATATGTGAGAGTATTTCTGTAAATCTCTCTCTGGATCTCATGCAAACTCTTCATGGAGAGATGACCTATTTGTCTTTAAAGTCTGTGAAATGGAGATGTAGATCTTCTAAGTGTTTGATAACTGGGAACGTGGAACTTTCACATATTAGAAAAAAAAAATGCAGTTCCATGGCTGTGCTTTGAGGCTCTGTCTGTTGTTCTCAGCATCAGGGTGCCTTTTTTGAATTGAGCATGTCCAGGGTTTGATGCTTTGGTCTTCTAGTAACAAGTTATTATTTTCCATATTCAAGGATGTAATAGGCAGTTGGAATGTCAGGAGAGCTATAAAACGTTTGTCTTTATAAAAATAATTCTGGTGGATTCATGGGGATATTTGTATGACTAAGATAAAGTCTGCTCATAAGAATTCAGTTCCTGCCTTGCTAGATCTGATGGTTCCTGGGTGATAGAAAAAGTAAGAGGAGGTAGGAAAGGGAATTCCGTTCCATTCAGTTTGCCTTCCCCACCCCTTCCCTTCCCTGAGTCTGTTGGTAGGTTTGGTTGTTTCCAAATGTAAAGTGTCAGCCTTATCAAGTTCTTTTTCCCCTGAGTAAAGGTGGTTGCCTGGGGAAGAGTCGCTTTATTTCTGTTTCCACATCTGCTTTGTAGAGGTTGTTGGTTTACTTTCAGGATGGATAAAAATGGCAATATGGCTGGTTGGTGCTCCCTTCCAGCGTACAAGAACAAGGCTGCCCATTTTTCCAGTGCTCCGTGCCCTTGGTTTTTTATGCTTTGCGTGGATCTGTACGGACTGAGCTGGAGGGGTGACCAGGATGGGGGCATGCACCTTTCAAGGGATCTTCTCTAAACTGCAGCTGTGATCTCAATCTTAGTTGGGTTTAAAACCTTGCAGGTGTCCGTGGTACTGTCATTTGTGTCTTTAACCATTAGACAGGGAATAAATGAAAAGAACTGTCTTTTGAAAGTCAAAAATACTGCGCTGGCACTGTCAGACTTGGTCTGATTTTACACAGACATGAAGTGCTCAAATTTCCAAAGACTTTTAGTTTCGTAATGTCCTTAAGGAGGAAAAAAGCCTAACGTTTTCTCTTCTCTGTGTATTTTCTCCATTTCCTGCTGTACACCTACTTTCCCCCCACTCTCCATCCCCAGTTTTGCTCTTGGTGGGTTTATTCCCGTTCTCTTCATTCATCTACTTTTAAGTCATAAAGCCAAGTAGATTTGCCTTGATTTCTGATGCTTTCTTTTATGCTTCTTAAACATTGTGCTATGGCAAAGGCAACAGTTGATTGCGCATTTTCCACATCTCTAATTTTCATGCCAATTGCCTATATAAAGAAGATGTCATCCAGACTTCATAAAGATAAAAGTTAAATTGAAAATATGTTTGGATCTTAAGGTTTGATTGCTATAACAAATGCCTAGAGCCCAATGCAAACACTTGTGAAGCTGGTAAATGTTAGCACACATGAAAAGAATGTAATGTAAATAATTATAACATAAAACGAAGCATCCCCTGATGCTTTTTTTTATTTTGTGTCTAGTTAGAGTGAGCTTGTCATAACCTCTGAGAAGGCTTTAGGTTTCTAATGCTGTGTGCTTGCTTGCCAAATATATGTACAACCATTGTATCTAATATGGTAGCGTTTATACGTAGTAGATGCAGCGTTCGTTGTTATATCAACCAGTGTAACAAATTCAAAGTACAAGAGGTGAGTAATTAAAAGCTCGGGTATATACTTTTCTTACTTGTGGAAATCTATGCTCAAGGCAGTGTTAATATTTCAAGTCAGTCACCAGTCCCAGTAGCACATTTGAAGGGCTGAGAATGCACTGAGTTGTGCTCTTTTACTTCTTAGGACAGAGAGGTGGCCATACTCTACGGGAACTGGCAGGAAAGAAGCAGAATAAAAGAGCTTTTGCCTACATTTAGATTTATGGTTTTTTTCCCCAGTGCACCATAGCCAGCATGGCTTGGAAAACAACTTAAAATTGGAGAAAAACATTGCAGTATCAGCCATACTTTTCATGCTGCTTTATAGTGCGTGATATAAAACCATGGAGGTCAGCACTTTTCCAAGCAATTTGTAATCACATGTATATCTATTTATAGGCAGAAACAAGTCTTTCTTATTAGAGGCTTCACGCTCCTTTTGAAAGGGTCTGTAGAAACAATGATTGTATCTTGCTTACATGTTGGTGTTTCTTCCCTTGTGTAAGATGAAATTCTGAGTAACTAGAGATGAGTAAAAACTGCACACAGCGGACTATTCATAAGGTTGTAAGTGGCTTTCAGGCACCGTAATGCAGCATCAGTGCTTTTGTTAAAAGGCAATATAAAGTACGTTTCTTTTTGAGGTTAGTATGTGCTTTGTTTTTGGCTGTCTAGTTATACTGAATGTTGAGCTGGGTCAAAAGCCCAAACTTGTAACAACTGTACCCAACAGAGCGGTGAAAATGTCTATTAAGTGAAATTCCTGGTTCCTTACCTTTCCTTATTGCTCTTGTAAATGGCATTCCAGGAAGCCTTACATATTCGAGGCATATCCACAACAACATGAGATATGTTTGCATTCACACATGTGTGCCGTAGGTCAGCTCTTGTTCAGTTTGCTCTCAACCTTTTATCTTCATGCACAGAAACCCTGCTAAAGGAATGTTCATATTGTCTAACTCTGCATTTAAGTAAACACTTTTGCTTCATTACTTTCTTTCAGTTGATTTAAATACTTGAAGATACGTTCAGTTATATGGAAGCAGTAAGCTTAACCACTGAAATCTTGTAGAACTGGAGATTAAGACGATGGTACTGAAACGATTTATTGTTATTAAAGAAATGGTGTCTTATGCAAAACATAGATGTAACAAGGAACTCGTATCTTATAGATACCTGTCAGCTTTGGCCAGTTGCCCCGAGTTGCTGTGCATATAGTAAAAGGAATGCTGTTCGTTGTGGTTTAGATGACAGTCTTGGTCTTGAGCATGAGCAGGACGAAGGGGATTGTAGGGTTTTCTGTGCTGGGCAGAAATGCCTTCCAGGACACTTGGCAATCCAGTGTTCAGAGCCTCAGACCCAGGAGTAAAGACACCTTGAGCAATATATGGCTTGGCTGCCCTTTGTGCTAGATTTCATGTCTTCGGTTAATCCCTTCAGGTGTGCAAATATTAGCTGAAGTGAACTATGCTGCTGTCTGTGTTCCTGACACAGTGGGGGCTGTGGTGCTTCATCCAATGGCGTTGCTGGTCAGTAGTCCTGTCCGTGCTTGGCCCTCCTCCTGCGTGAGCCCCACAGATGAACCCCACCACTGGCTGGCAGCCTCCTTTCACCTGCACGCGCTCACCTTGGAAATCCTATGTCTTAATCACAATGAGTCTGGCTGATCTTGTAGTGCTGGGGGGGGATGAGGAGTCGCTGCAAGGGTTTGCTTGAAATGGGGTTAGTTTCTGTCCGCGATCACAAAGAAGCTTATTCGACTTGTTGAATTGTAGATCTTTACATCCTCATGTATGTTAGTGTTGGTAATGTGAAATAACACACGGCATATTTGCAATGATCCTGTTGAAGCTCAGTATCTCAAGTCAATGAGGTACACAGTTCTGCATAAGTCAACTGGAAAAAGAAAAAAAAAACAAACAACCCAAACCCCAAATACAGAGATACGGTCTCAGTAGTCTCACTTAGTTCAGGCAGCGTGAAAGCAGCACCTTTAGTTCCATTGCCATAATTGACTGCAGTGGTACAAGCTGGATGTTCTCAAGTGTGTGCTGCCACGAGGGCTTTCTCTGTAGGGCGGGCAGGGAACACTCAGGCCACAGTGGCGGTGGTGCCACCTCCGCTTTGCCTGGCCTGCAGCTGGGAGCTGAATGCAGTGTCCAGGGCTACCAGTCTGCCATCTGTCACGGCCTCTGAAAACACCCAGACAGGCATGTGTGTGCCTTAGATTTATAAATGCCAAATCCAGTCATGATGTTACTGTTCTGGTTTTGTTTTTAAGAAGTTGTAGGGAGTCGGGAAAATCACAGAATCCCAGAATGGTGGGGATTGGAAGGGATCTCCAGATCACTCAGAGGAGGTTGCACAGGACATTGTCCAGGTGGGGTTTGAATATCTCCAGAGAAGGAGACTCCACAACTCCCCTCAGCAGCCTGTTCCAGTGCTCCGTCACCCTCAAGGTAAAGAAATTCTTCCTCACATTCAACTGAAACCTCTTATGCTTCAGTTTGTGCCCATTGCCCCTTGTCCTGTCGCTGGGCACCACTGAGAAGAGTCTGGCTCCGTCCTCGTGACATCCACCCTTAAGATATTTGTAAGTGTTGATGAGGTCCCCTCTCAGTCTTCTCCAGGCTAAACAAGCCCAGCTCTCTCAGCCTTTCCTCATAGGGGAGATGCTCCAGTCCCCTAATCATCCTTGTTGCTCTCCTCTGAATTCTCTCTTTCTTGAACCAGGGAGCCCAGAACTGGACACAGTACTCCAGGTGGAGTCTCACCAGGGCAGAGTAGAGGGGGAGGAAAACCTCCCTCGACCTGCTGGCCACGCTCCTCTTAATGCACCCCAGGATACCGTTGGCCTTCTTGGCAACAAGGGCACACTGCTGGCTCATGGTCAGCTTGTCGTCCACCAGGACTCCCAGGTCCCTCTCGGCTTTCCAGCAGGTCAGCCCCCAGCCTGTACTAGTGCATGGGGTTCGACCTTCCCAGGTGCAGCACCCGGCACTTGCCTGTGTTGAACTTAATACTAGCTTTGTGAAGCTTTAACTTATGCAAACTTAAATAAAAGGAAAACTGCCCCCAACATTACGTCTGTGTTAATTAACATTGCGCATGCTGTGAAACAGGTAGCCTTTTGTGTACTGGCTAGGAGAAAATGAGTGCAAGCTGCCGTCTGTTGGCCTGCCTGTGTGTAGTACCCCTATCGCCACTCTGAATCTTTAACGGAATGGTTGTACATGCTTTGCTGAAGCCGGTATTTGAGATAGGATCGGCTTTCCCTAGACTCAACCGCTGCAGTTAGCAGAGCAATTACAAGCGGATATTTATGGAGGAGGAGCTCCCTAACAGTGTTAGGAGGCAGCATGCAGGTTAATAGGGACTTTTAACTGTAGGAAAAACAGCACCTTGTTTTCCTCTACACGAGTAGAAATGCTGATCAGTACAGGCACAATAAAATGGTAAGACCCTAATAAAATAACAGTATACTTCTGAAACCTGGATTGTGAATCACATATTACCCATATTATCGTGGCAGAAACCAAAGCTGCAGTGAACGCTCATTACAACTTTCAGTAAATATTTTCTGCTGGCATGTCAGAGGCTGTGGCTTACCATAGCTGCATCACATCTTTAGGCAGCTTTGAGATTGGTGATGGGTTAAGGGTCTTCTTCCAAGGAAAGGAAGCAAGGTGTTGCTCCTTCAGGTTGTGTCCTGTACATTAAGTCAACCTAAGGTGTAACTGTTAAGTTTATTTCCCTGTCCTGCTTAGAAGCTGTTGTGTAAACTTTTTTATAAGCCGGGCTGGAGAGCTCACAAGGCATCTTGTCTATGCCAAGACTATCTTAGAACTTAAAACTTTCTATTCAGTCCTTATTTACCTTTGCCAATTCGTATCTGTTCTAATGCTGATGATACTTTTCAACTACAATAACTTCCTCTCTGTCCTGGGAAACAAATTTTTAATAGCAACAGTGAAATATTTTATACTGTTGCAAATAAATGAGTGATGATGAAGATGGATGCTTCATAAATGTGCAGTTTACACATTTGAAATGTGAAATTTTGCTGCATTTTAGGATGTCTTATTCAACAAGTTATTACCTCAGGGAACTGAAGTTCATCGCTCTTTACAACACTTTTTCAGCCTTTGAAATGCACCAAAGGCACCACTGTGGTGGGTTGTTGTGCTGTGAAAAGCGATCGATTTTTATAATGCAGTTATAGCAATCCTGCTGTCTCAAGGCAGCTTCCAGCACAACATTGCAGTCACACATTTGAGAATTTTGGTTTCTGATGCTTTTTAAAAAAAAACAAAACAAAACAAAAAACAAACCAAAACAAAAAACCCACCCCACAAACCCACAATGCCAAAAAAAACCCCAAACCAAAATACCCCACCGCAAACCAAAGAAACAAACCACCCATACAAAACATCCTGGCTGACAACATCTGGTTCTCTCAACATGTAGGGTCTTCTGCCCATAAGAAAAAAAAGCAGAGTAAAGATCTGCAGCACTTAACCGTGAATGGGACCAGTACTACAGCTGTTGCTGCCCATCAGTTGCTTCAGGTCAAAACTGGGCCTGCTGCACTAATTGCTTTTACTTAAAGGCAGTTTCCTTTGGGTCTCGCACTGCTGGTTCTGATTTAAAGGAGGAGTTTTTTCATTGTGTTTTGGTTTTCTTCACTTCAGTCTGAAGCTTGGATTAACTGATAGAATTCTGCAGTTGTATGAATTTTGAAAATTCTTTCATCTTGAAACCTCAAAAAAAGACTGCTTTGCTAAATGTCTTCATAAAATACTTGGGTAGTTTTCCTTAATTGCCTCATTGTTTTTCTCATAGCATTTTAAAGTGGAATTTTCCAACTGACTTAAGTTTCCAAATTGACTTACAGAATCATAGAATGCTTTGGGTTGGAAGGGACCCCTAGAGGTCATCTAGCCCAACCCCGCTGCAGTGAGCAGGGACATCTTTAGTTTCCCAAGCAAAGTTAATAAAAAAGCATCAGTCAGCTCTTACTGTTTCTGAACGAAGTGTTTTCACTTACCCACTTCTGCTGTGCTTCAAGTGTTCCTGGGTGCTTGAGAAGGCCCAAAATGGTGAGAGATTAATGGATGTGCTTAATTCAACTGATATGTCTGTGTTGACTTTCTGGGCCCATTGCACTGGACCATGAGGAACCTATAGGACTTCTCGCTCTGCTTTAAAATGATTTGAGCTGTAACGCAGATGCCACTGACCATTCCCTGTTAGTCCCCATTCCCTGTTAGTCTCCAATGAAAAGGAAGAACACTTTCCTTGTGTTTCTCTGTGCATTGACGAGAGCCTCCAACTATCACAAGGGCATGATGAAGAGCTGGGATAATGCCAGTCCTGACCTGGCATAACAGCACTTGCAGAATGTTTTGCATCAAGTTAACATCTGGATTTGGAAACTCTTTATACATGGCCTTCTGCTCATCTGATCAGAAGAAACGACAAAGTGCTTCCTGGCTGGGTGGATTTTGTCAGTGTAGCTCTTGTAGTAGGAAGTTAAAGTGTCATTGTTCTGGATACACTGGTACTGGCTGGAAATGAGCAGAAGTGAACTGAATCATGCTCTTTTAGCTTACTTTCAGAGTATTTGCTTGTAATTTTCCTAATAGCACTACTATTTATTCCTGCTTGCATACAGTTTGTTTTTCTGTGTGTCTGAGCAAAGGGAATGGAGTCTGAAATCTTTTCCGAAGCAAGACATTGCCCTCTTCTGGATGCTGCATGAATAGTACGTTGTCAGAAGCCCCCTGCCCCCACCTTGCAGTAAAAATGCAACCCCCCTGGTATGTTGAGAGTGTAAATCTATATCAGTAAATCTAATTCTATTACCTGAGATTACTTTAGTCGCTTTTAAGCTCTGATGAAATACAGAAACTTAATGGATCGTATATAGTAAGAGAATAACATTTTGAGTGACAAAATTATTTCATTCAAAGTGTTGTCTTACCAAAACTTCCACAAACAAGGGACTCATCTGCTGACTCATCAAAAGGGTTATTTATAACATAGTGGTGCTTCAAGAAATACTGGTTTTAGCATAAAACAATCTGTTCATCTGCCTCCTGTCAGCAGATGCTTAATGTAAGAGAATAGTCAACTTACAAAAAGTTTAATAAGATACTTTGGATCATGAAATGTATGTACACTACCTTCCAGTTAATCAGACTGGTTTTTAAATCTTCATATTGGGGTGTTTTGCTGAATATTTAGGTTTCCGTTTTAGAATGACCTCTATCTAGTGGACTAAAATATTTTACATAGACCATGTTAAGAAAAAATGTCGGGGGGGGGGGGGGAAGTTGCTCTGCTTTATAGTAGTGCTTAAAAGATGATAGAAGTATTTCTCTGAAACATCTATTATTGAAGCCTGCCTGGATGTTTAACTTCTGAAGAACATGGGCTTGACTGAATAGCCTTCAGTAATCAGCTGAAAGAAATAGCTGCTTTAACATCACCTTTCTATACTGAAAAGAAAAAAAAAAAAAAAACACTTCAGCAGTTCCTCAACCCTCTTGAGAAGCTGTGTCTATTTTACTCAGTATCTCCGGTACCAGTTATAGAAGTTTCTTCAGGTACAATGTGATTTTGCTGGTTTGCTTCATTTTGATTTGAAAATATCTGGCATTTTCTTACTTCCTGTTAAGCAGTGAAAAGTAAATAGTCATGAAAACCTCCAAAGGCACTTTGCTACATGAGTCAGCTCTGTTAGAGCCAAGTGCTTCCACATCTGATCCTATCCAAAGCAGAAGGAGAAAGGAGGGTGGGAGTCAAGTGGAAAAAACAAACCAGCAAACAAAATCCCCTTCATAACCACATTTCTAAATCTGTGACCATAAAAAATAACCACATTTCTTCTTTTCTACTGGAAACCAGCAGCACTTGAAGATACTGTGAGACAGTCTTTGTAAGGGACATCTCTAAGCAAACTTAAAAAAACCCCAACTCAACTCCAACACATTGTGTATCAGTTTTATACATGGAGTGGGTCAGTATCTGCGTAGAACATTCTGGTGCTGCAAGTAGTAACGCTTGGTACATGTTTTTCTTTCCACAGATTAGCAGGGAAAGGTATGCTTAACTTGTCATCCAGACAGTATTAAGTAATACATTAGGAAAGCTTTTACATGTGTTTTATTTGTTGCAAAATCTCTCTCCTTGCACCATGCATCTGCAGGGACTGCACTTTTTAAAGGCGGCATTTTCAGAACTGGCCAACCAGTTGTGATATGTACCATACTAAATTTCTCTGTATCTAGACAATTCATTCACCTCTTACTCTATGTTGTTTCACAGTCGTCTTTTGTTTATAGCAACTCTTTCTACAAGTGCAATCAGAGGCTTTCATGAACCTCTTCTGATGAGGACCACATCATAAATGAAAGCCCCCTTCATTTTATGAGTTGAGTAAGTTATTGCCACTGAAGACTTTGAAACTTTGCCCTGCGGTCCTGTCTCCAGCCTGGTATGTTAAAATTATCTAATAAGTTAGATCAATGCTTAGGATGTAGACAGACAAGCGTGTTAAGTGAATAATTTTTATTTAGAAGCAATTTTTTAAGCTGCATTTGTTGTTTTGCAACTTAAGGTGTTATTTTCATCTAAAAGTGATCCTAAAGTATTGCACGTTCTGCTTTTTTGTTTAGCGAAATGCTTTGTAACACTGTGCAGGGGAAGGCTGTGTTACTTTCTGTTTTATAACTCAGTCTGGGCTGTGATATTTCAGGGTAGAAAGCATTGAAGAAAGTATGAGCTCACCTAAGGTTCACGTCTCATTCTCTTATCTCTATGAATTCTGATTTTGTTCGTACCTGTGCACCTTTCCTGCCTCCATGTTAGGATAGAGGCTGATCCTAAAACAGATATGGTGTTAATGGATTATATTCCCATACTAAAGCTTCTGTGCGATAGCTGGGTGTCTGTGTGGTTGAAGAGTAATGCAAAATAGTGAAAACTCTTAATGTTTTGCCTGAAGTCATATATCTAAAGTCTTCTCAATACACCAAGGGATGGGGCCTTGAGGAAGGAAAACTACTTACAAGTTTTGTATCATGAGTATGGATTCAGATGCGGCTAGTGAAGTCCTCATAGTGTCTCCGGCATACGTCTGAGCTAGAATTTTGTGCACCAACTTCTTAACAAGCGTTTCATTGCAAAAAGGCGGCTCTCATTAGTCAGTGACTCAAGCTTCTATAAATACGCCTTAAATAAGGCAGACTAGTGCCATATTGTATCAGTGTCTGAATAACAAGAGCAAGTGAGAACTGAGTCATTTTAATGACTCATCTCATGTTGGAGAGACCTGGTGTTATGCTGTACAGTATAAAATCCACTTATAATTGTGTTTCGGAAGACAACTTGCATGAAATGCATTGCACTGATCAGAGAAGCAAAAGATACTTGGCTGGTGTACTTAGTCTAAGCTAATTCTTTTCAGTGGTGAGTGGCCGGTGTTTCATAGCCATCTGGCCTTCCCCGGGGCAGCTTATTCCTTTCACCTGCTAAGGAAAAAATTAACATTGAAATTGATCTTCGTAAGAGGTGAAACTTCTGCTTCATTTGGCTGCTGCAGTGCCTACAATGCCATGATGTGTTGCCTGACACACAACATGACAAGAGCCAATTCACATGAAGGAGCCAACAGCAGTTGTGTTTTTCCACCTAGGCAATTCACGTCGTTATAGCAACAAGGTAATTCATATATTGATTGTGTACAAAGCGAAGCTATTTCACTATGAATCGTTTTGCAATTTAGTGCAGGCCTGCTCAGTCAACGTCTATTGAATGCACCTCCGTATATGTTGTATTGCAACATGTCAGTTATTGGAGCACCTCTTGCCCTTGATAAGAAAAACAGCCTTCTGGTTTTTTCATTTTATTGGCATGGAATAACAATAGCACTTCAGGGAGTTCTAAGATTTATTTTTCCACATATACTAACCTCCAGTTTAAATTAAAGACTAAAGTCTGGACCACCTACATTAATAACTTGTCATCCTTCTTTTTTTATTTTCAAAAACCTCTCTTATATCCATGCCTCTGGTTAATTATACCTTCTCAAGAAGCTACACAGATTAGTAACAAAGTGTTCACCATACATTGAGAAAGTAGGGATCAACTCATTGCTGCAGGCAAGCCCGTCTATGTTGTATTCTTCTTACTATGGGTGACTCACTCTCGGCATTTAAGTTTCTACATTTGCCAGAAGCATTCTTGTCTGAACTGCAGTAGGTAGAACACTCACTGGCTATGTCAGGTTTCATAGCTGCCGCCTTTATCTGTCCCTTTGTCTTTCTTCCCCAAACTAATCAGGTTGCCCCCTCTCCCAAAGCAGTATGCTGTGCTTCACTAAAACATTCAGCTTGCCTCTTGGATCTCGCAGAGGAAAATTTGGTGTGACTTAGGAAAACTGGATTGGGGGGGAGCGTGTGTGTAAATTTAGTCCCAACCCTAGAGAGACTTCTTCCATGAAGGATGGTGCTAAAGTGGCTAGAACATTAAGAAAACCTTTATATTAAAACAGGATTTGAGAAGTGAGGCATTGGACTATACGCCAAACATTCCAGAAAGCTTTTCTTACCTACAACGGGATGGTGTTGGCTTGGTTTTAAGTATATAGGTATTCAGCTGTTCGCTTAAAAAATAAAAAATGCCCTTGTTACCCATGCCCATTAAACTTCAAACTGGGCTGAGAAGTTTTTCAGATTTAAAAGCGTTCATCATGCCTAAACTGACCCCATTAGCCTTGTGCGATGAAACTTTCTTCCTGTGTTTGCTTTTCAAGTTTGCGTTACAGCTCATGCAGACGCCTCAGAGGAAGAACACACAATGCTGATTTAAAAGAAAAAACCCCTAGCTCTCATTCTTTGCCCTTCCCTCTCAAGGCATGACCTCCATTCCACTCACCCTCTGCTTTAACCCCCCAAACAAGGCTTTTTGTAGGACTTCTCAAGCTTGCTGAGCTACCTCAGGAGCCTGCTGGTTTTGTTCTTGCCATGGATTTCTTGCAGCAGCCTTAGCAAGTGTTAATTTGTCCTATATAAGCAATCCACATATATTTTTGTAGTACCCTTCAAGACTGAAAGATTGAGACAGTCTTGCAGGCCTTAACATTCTTGCAGTTGAACATTCACAACCTGAACTGTATCAGTTCTCAGTTTGTGCCTGTACAAAGGCAGATGGATATGCTTCTATGAAAAAGCATGCAATATAGTATGCCACAGCTCTGCATTAGCTGAAATATAATCCTGAGGGATTCTTTTTCCCCCCCACCCCCATTAATTTTTAGGGGGCATCAGATGTAGCATAAAGAAAAAAATACTGCTTAGATATAGTTCTTTAGTACAGCCGAGTGGTCAGATGTGTTCGTCATAATAACATTAGTATTGTCAGAAAACTAGTGTTTCCCTGATATGTTGGTCAGTTCTAGATTTGAATTTCTGGTTGCATTTTAAGTTAGCCTAAAATTAGTATTTTTCTGGAGCAAATGTTACAAGAAATGCCCAGTTTACCATTTAAGTAAAATGGAAGCCAATTAACTTTGTTTCTAGCAGGAAAAATATTCTGATTTATTTATACTGAAAACATCTTTGAATATTTTTTTGAAAAGAACAAAAATCCTTGATTCTACTGAGGCTTGCAAGACCTGCATTAATAGGCATGCTTTTTTTGAAATTCGTCTAGCAAATTTAACAGCCTCCACACTTAGGAAAACAGAACAGATTTACCTACTGTAACTTCGATCACTGCCTCCAGTACCATCTGTTTTCCTTTTGACTAGCGAAGGTGGCATATTGCCCTTGTCCTCATCACAATCCTGTGTGGCCAGAGAAGCAATGAGAACCTCCAAAGGTGGTTACACCTGGAAGTTGCAACCTAATAACCTGCTTGGTAAAGTTCCCTCCATCATTTTTATTATTAAGCCTTCAATGATTCCGCTGCTCTAGGGAAGTAAAAAGTTAAGCCTGCCATGAAAAACAGTTTGGTTTTTTCTGTTATTTTATTTTTTTTGCCAGAAGAG
Source organism: Egretta garzetta (assembly GCF_000687185.1). Taxonomy (NCBI): domain Eukaryota; kingdom Metazoa; phylum Chordata; class Aves; order Pelecaniformes; family Ardeidae; genus Egretta; species Egretta garzetta. The sequence goes on from NW_009259328.1 coordinate 807,772, forward strand.
CAACTGTATGGGGCTCTTGCTATTTGCTGAAAATTTTCTTTACTTCATTTCTTGCAAAAAAGCAATCTTGATCCGTAGATGTTGTACTGCAGTGGAGGGGTAAAGACAAGGAGAAAGGAATCAGAAATGATCCGAGGAATAGCTTCCGTACCAAGAATGATTAATGGCAGTGCCCATCAGCCTGCAGAGGTCTGACTGGTGGGATGGGGAAGGGAACGCAGAAGATCGTTAGGGTGAAGAGTTTTACAGAGAGAGTAAGAGTGATCATTCAACTTCTCCTGTAATCATAGCTACTGAGCAGAAAATGAAGGCTGATAAGGGGGTTTTTTTCCTCTAAAGCATAATATAAGTTTGCAATGCTCTGGCACAGAACATAGTTAGTACTGAGTTCATACAGATTCAAAAGACGCAGTTATGGAGGAAAAATTTACCTGGGCTTATTAACTTCTAAGACACTCCTGGGGTTAGGGAGTCACTGACATGTAAGTTCTTGGAAACTGGGGAAGTACGAGAATAAGACTGAATCACGGAGTTGTTCAAGTTTAAGTGCCCTTGGAGGTCATTTCCTCCAACCTCCTGCTCAAAGCAGGACCAACACAGACCAGTTTGCTCTGGGTTTGTCCAGCCAGGGCTTGAAAACCTGCAAAGCTGAAGATTTTATAACTGCTCTGGGGCTCTGTTTGAGTCCTCAGTTTATCCTCACAGGGAAAAAAATTTGCCTTGTTTAGCCAGGACCTGCCCTGTTTCAGTTTGACAGCTACCTCGCACCTCCGTGAAGAGCTTTCCTCATCCTCAGTGACCTCCTCTCAGGTCCTGGAAAGCTGGCATTAGCTCCTCCAGGCTAAACAAACCCAATTTCCTTTCTTTTTGTATCCATCTCTGCGCATCTGTTGGTGCTCTGCAGTGGATGTGCTCTACTGGACAGCACAGGCCTTGCCAACCAGGCTGGTGGTAAAGGGCGCTTGAGGTCTCCTCAAGAATCGCTTTTTTGGCAAGACCTTTATTCTTGTAGCCCATGTCAGAAACAAAGTCAAGAATGTTGTATTTTAGTTACTCTTCTTTTTGTCTTTTTCATTTTAAAGTTGGGTTTTGGGGGTTTTTTTCTGTGTTTTTTTTCTTTTTTTTAAACAATGTTAGATGGTAAAGTTAAATGCCTTTATGATATTTTGTGCTCACATTTTCAAAACGTCAAAGTGAAACGTGTCTCAGTGGTGTGGTTACTTTTAAGGGTGTTCTCTAGCAGTCCACGATGGATGCACAAATATGTGACAAATGTATTTTGTAATGTGCTCTGCTATTTTCAGACATTTGCATAGGACAAAGACTAATTGTTTCAGACAAACTTACGTTCAAGAGGCTTGTGGTTAGAATTCATTATAATATTTCTGTGGTTCATACTACCATAGAGTTGTGTAATATATTTATAAAAAAAATTGATTTGACAATGTTCTTATTTTGAATTTTGGGAAGAGTTGAATAAACATCTTCATAGTAATATATTCTAATTATGTTATTAATTGTGCTCTAAAAACTGTGAAAAAAAACTATGGAAAATAGAGAGTTATGGTATGTATACTAAACCCAAAATATGGTAAGTACTTTTATATTTCTTTTCAGAAATCACTTAGTGTAGCATCGATAAAGAAAACCTTTCTAAAATTGCCTTTATTTTCTTGTGGGATAAATACTGAAGGCGTGTCCCTGGCTGTGCTGCTGATTCAGTGCCTTGCTCTCTTGAAAACGTCGGCCCAAACTTGGTGGTCTTATGAACAGGCAGAGTTCAGCCAGTAGGTCTGGGTGGTGGGGCTGATTTTGGCTTGAGGGTTAAAGGCAGGTACCACTTCAGACTATTAAAGTCTCATTCCTTTTTACTTTAAAGAATGTACAATCTGTACGCATGCAGAATCGTAGCTCCCAATAGCTTTAAAAACTGAAGACAAGTTGAGGCAGGCGGTTGATGTGGTTTGGTGTTTTTGTTCTTCCTGCCATGAATACAGTCGGTGTTTAGAGATAAACCTGTTCTCTGGTTATGCCATGTTTGTGTCTGTTCTAAGAGACTTAAATCACAGTGGTGCTTCCCTCTCTGCCAGACTCCTCCATGAGTTCAGCTGATCAGGGAGCACACCTTAGTTCCCAGGCTAAAATATCGGTATAGACGCTTTCGGTTAACGTGTCTGAAACTCTGTCCTCAACAAATGGATCTCTTTGCACAGAATGCCATCACATCATCTGCTGAGAGTCTGACTAAAGCCTTACTGTTGAAATATTAAGCGATTGCTGTAAAGACACCTCTTTTGAAGAATACTGAAATACAGAGGGGAGAATGTGGCTTCACTGATGTAACTTAGTGTGTATAGTTTTTTACCTATAATGAAAAAGAAAATAAAAATGGGGAGGAAAAAAGTAATTATTTGAATATTTTCTATCTGACTTAGCTAATTAGTAACTACAAGGAGTGCAGAAACTCATTTCTTGTTCTTATTTGTATTAATCGAAACAAGTTGGTAGCTGCTATATGTGGAAGAGAATTGAAGTGGGACAAACATACAGGACTTCTGTATTAATCGTTCTGAATTGTAGTATCAGAATTTCTGAAGTTGTTTCAAACCATTTCTGCATATATATAAAATAATAAAAAAGTGTTGCAGGACTTGACCCTGTTCCTTCAAACTTTCAAAGATGTTGCCCTAGGTTGAAGTGCTCAATATATCAGATTTCAACTTGAAATGCAAAAGTCTGCTGAAGCTGTCCTGTGGATTTAACTAGGAGCTGTCTTATTTGTTTGCATTGGTCTGAAAGGTCGTTTAAATTAGTTAAATGCCTGCTTTTAATATTTATAACTGAAGAGTGCTATGCAGATTGAAGTGTGATTAGAAAAAAAAGATGCAGTAGATCACATCTAAGAACACTCTGTGGTTTTAGGATTCTTCTAGCAGAGCTCAACTCAATGCTCAACTCAAAGGTCATTAGTATCTGGTATTGCTGCTCATGAACAGGCATGCTTAGCTGGTGGCTGGCTTCCAAAACCCCCTTGGAGGAGAAGCCAGCCAGCCCCTCC
>NW_009259328.1:810967-816587 GCF_000687185.1 Egretta garzetta
TGCACTGTCTGCCTGCGAGAGCAGCTGTTTCACCAGCCTGATGCCACTGCTGCATTGAGGAACGCTGGCCAAGTCCACGATGGCTGCTGCCAGAAAAAAGAACTGGCAAATGGTACTCAAGGGGGACTTTGTGTGTCTACAAGTACGTATTCTGTAGGCCTTGTGAGCAAATGAGTTTTCTGTGTGCAAACGTGAATGCAGCTATCTTTTATACTTTGAACTTTACACGTGCCAAGTATTTTATTCATTAAGGCTTTTGCAGAAGAACCTTGAGAGGATGGATACTTGATTTTTCATTTACTCGTAATTCACCAAAGAAAATACAGTATCTAATCCCTGCCTGTAGACATATTAGAAGCACCAGAGAACCAGCGCACACATTTAAAAAAAAAAACCAAATATTCCAGTTTGGGATTTTTTTCTTTCTGAGAGTGTTTTGGGTGTGTGCACTTCAGAGAGCTGCATGGTCTTTTTAGAACTAAACTTATTATAAACTGAAGAATTGTGGTGGAAAAATGAATCATGTTTCAAGGTAGTGCTGGGAGTTGTGGTTAACTTTGTCCAAATCATAGTTTGCATTATGAAAATGAACAAAAGTTGGGGAAGACAGAGATGGGTAGCAAAAGGAATCCTGTGCAAGAGTGGTGTTATAATAAGGAAAAACCAGAATATTGAAATAGTTACCACTGTCCACAGTTCTCTATAATTTGCCCTGACTTGCAGCCAAAAAGGTATTAGTGAATTAAAAAAAAAAAAAAATATATATATATATATATAAAAGTGTGTACTCGTGAAATGCTTGTGGAAAGAAACTTCTGAGACCTGATGGCCTTTTGATTTGAGCTCCTGTATTAAGTATTAGCTTTAGTTATCTCTCTGCTCCCTTTAGAAGTACTAGATTTGTTCTCTGCCATGAGAAGCTTAGGCTTTATATTAAACAGAAAAGCAAATGCTGAGTAGGGAGGAAAAGGAGAAAGCAGTGTGTGTTGGATGTTGCTGGGATGTGGGATTGCCTCTTGGGCAAAAGGTGTTTTGATCGATATTTCAAGCTAGAGTTCTATGGGTTCAGTATTCAAGTCTCTGAACAGAGCATGTTGTGAAGCATGCTACTTGTATTCTTGTGTTAGCAGTGACTCAAATCGTCTAGGCTTTGGGAGAAGATAAGGAACAATAACATACTCTGAATATTGCTGCTTTTGAATATTTAGGGCAATACATGAAGCCTTGAAGTGGATTTTTTTAAACTGCCACTGTCTTTAAAATGCCACAAAGTTCCTATCCTAAATTTGCCTTAATTCTGCAGATACAGCTATGCAGCTGTACGCATTTGAAACATCTGACCCTCCTGCTTTTTCTGCAGATAACAGCTGTGAATATTATGGATGCTTTTTCACATGCAGTTTCTCTACAAGTTTTATTGCCTGTTGCATTGGTTCTGTGTGCATGCTGTATATTGATTGACAGGGCTTTTTATCCCCAGAAATCCCCTTTGGATGATGCATTCCTCTCCTTCTGTAAGTTCAAGTGTAGGCTTGTCATGAACTGTTCTCTTTCTCCATTTCTTCAGCATCGATCACTTCACTGATACGTTATTCTTTGAGATCATTGAGTTCATGGACCTGACATCACCAAAGAGCATCAGATTGGTGCTCACTTTCATATTCTCAAAATTACTGAATGTTTAAAATAAAAAAAAAAAACCCAACCCTTTGACCTTCCTCTAAGCTGAAAATAAGTTTTAAAAACTAATAAATGACTTAGAGATGTGAAGCCACCAACGTGTAAATGCAGGTTGGCAGGCAGGGTGGCAACCCTCCTTGCCGCTGAATGGGCTGACACATGGATATACGGGTGGTTCAATACAGCCGACTCCTCCTGTTCTTGACACTGTGGGTCACCTTGGGTTGGTCTAAGTAGTAGTAGTATAGTAGTATTAAAGTTGATTAAAAAGGAGAGGGTAAAAAAAACCCAACTAACCAAACCTCATGGTACAGCTTAGTATGTTTTTGCTTTGCAAATTCCGCTGCTGTCCTTTCCCAAGTGCTGCTGGATTGCAAGTTTTCTGGGCAGGTGCTCCCTGGCATTTCCAGGGCATGGGATTACCACAGCCATAAGTGCCCATGGCTCAGGAACTCAGGTGTGGTTTCTTTATTATCTCCTCAGGTTCACCCATAAGCTTGTTGGGAACATAAATTCTATGCTGCTTGTTGTAGCTGTGATAACTTACTGCTTCACTAGCAACGCATCCGTGAAATATTCAGCTAGATTTTTGTTTTTATTTAGCCTGGGGAGAGAGGTGACATTGGTGTCTTTATTAACATATTGACGTATTTATTGACTTCAGTTTTCTTCAGTCTTGTCTGTTTAATTAATATAATTGATCCACTGAACATCTAGCTGATAATTCTGGGGCAAATTTTCCAACCAGTCTTGTTACTAAAATTGAGCCCCTAAGCCCCTTATTGTGAAATCTGTGGTGGGTCTAGCTGCCAAAATAATTAAATGACCATTAATTTGTATTTTTAAAGACAAAATATTTAAAATGCCTTCACAGTAAATGAGTGCTAAGCAATAATAATGACATACCAGCTTATTTTTATGTAGAAAAGATGAAGCAAAGAATGGTAATGCTATTATGTTTATATAAGATCCATTGAATAGCAGCTGAAGTCAAGAGAGGTTAAAGCTGGGAATAAAATGCATGATTAATATGAACAAAGGATGTAGGGAATACTTCAGAACTCTATTTGTTTGTAGCCCAGTTGAACACTTTTCTGCGAAGATGCCCTGGATTAGTTAACTCTTGTGTAAATGACTTGGTAATTCTGGGTTAGGTTGGAAATAGGTATTAAAGAATAAAAACATCTGCTGTATCTAATTAATTGTGATATCCGTTGCTATAGACAGGCACTTCTTTCTTTTATCTCTTCTCAAATGATATATTACATTGTCCATTAGTTTGCTGAAGTTTGTAAAACATCTTACGGTGACAGATAGGGCTTTACTTAAGAGACCAGAAGATCTGCAGGCATTAATTACATTCTTCTCGTTAGTATTCATTCTTCTGCTGATACTTACTTGCTGTTGTATATGTATCATCCCCACATACTAAAAGGTGCACGCAGCAGAATTTTTCCTGGCTTTTTCATTTTCAGCTCCATTGTCCAAAGGATGCAGAAATGAATCTGAACAAGTCTGTTGTGCTTGTATTATGTAATTAATAAGGGAAGAAATATATGTCAAATTAAAACTAGCAATTGAACATGTATCCCAATCTTGAAGAAACATAATTGCTTTCCAAATGCCTATTATAGCGTGATTCATTAGTAGTGGATTATTTTACTAAAGAGGACAGCAGCTCTGACCTGATACAAAGATGCCCAGAAGAGTGACTCTGGGCTTATGCCATAAAATACCATACTTAGTCCTTGTCTGCAACTGTTTCTAGGCTGCATCCCAGGTCTCCCTGCTGCTGCTTGGATTTTGCGCATCTGAAATTACTCAGTCTTGGGTTTTTCCTGTGCGTTCTGATCTGTTGTTCAGTCATGCTCAAGCCGGTAACTTTATAGACTTTCTTCTTGTTTGTTCTCCATTCACAGCATATTTGAGGTCTTTTAAGTTTAGGACAGTTAGGGTATTGTCCAGTGGAGTGTCTGGGGTAAATATTTCCACAGTTATAGGGGACTATTCCAAGCATTTTTCAGGCTCTGAAGTTTTCTTCTTAATAATGAAGAGAGAAAATCAGAAATTTCATCTCGAGTAAAACCTTGAAGTTTGCAGCTCTTGCAAAAATCACTTGAGAATGCTTTGTTTCATTTTTAAAACAATAATTTTAGCTGGGATGCACAGCTGTGGACAGATGTCTAGTATGGCTTCAAGTTGCTTCTTGTCCTGAGAATTCTCACTTGGGATAATAATTCTGTCTAATTATGGGCAGTCAGGTAGAGTGTAAGTCTGATATTTGGAAGAGAATCTGTTCTTGCTGAAAAATCAGACAAGCCCTCAGCTGATGTGCTACTTCTTGCAGTGTGTTTCAAGATTATATATAACATAAAAAGGTGGATGGGGGAAGCAGAAGAGAGCAAGTGATGTGTGGCTGAAGTTGTGGGGTGATGTGATCAGGTTTTAAAAAAGTATCACCAAGCCATTCTAATTCTTCACAGTTCAAAAGGTATTTTCAGCACTAAAAATAACATCTGTCTGTTATGTTACCTGGTTGCTGTTCTGGTCATGTGGCCCCAAGGCTGTGGCATAGTTTCAATCTGTTCAATCAATTTTGCATTATAAAATTGAGTAAACCTAACATTAACCTCATATCCTATGTTCTGTGAGTTATCAAGTCTGTAGGATGGAACCAAATGCTGCTTAGTGGAATTTTGGTGGTTTAATTTTGCAGAATAATTTTTCTTCACTGATTTGTCACATAAATATTTACTACAGGGTGGTGTTTAGCTATTAAAAATTATTACTCAAAAGTTTTGATTTTTCTGCCAGAGACCATGGAGTTTCTGATAATTAAATGTATAACGATGTGAAAAGATGTGATAAACTTCAGATACCGAAACTAACCAAACAAAAAAACCACAGCACACAACAAACAGTGCTGCTTAGAGCCATAAATGTATAGCACTGAGAGGGCTGTGCTGAAACAGTAAGTACTGGTTGTGTATTTCATGGTACATGTGGATATTTTGAAAACAGTTCTCTTCAGCTGTTAGGAGAGGATAGCTGGTAATTATTTAAAATAGCAACGTTACCTGAATAAACTGACTTCAGGATCTCACATAGAGACTAAGGAGATCTGTACCTTGTTTTCAGAGTGCATGCATCTGTTATTTGGATATAAAAGCAATAGCTGGTAACAGATTTGAGTACAGCGTATCTGTATATGAATTTCCTCATCACAGATTTTTGCCAATGCAGTTGGATTATGTGAAAACTTGGAAGGCGATTTTCAAATTGATTGCATCTGTTGTCAACAGCACCACAGTAACATTTCTATAGCTTTCACTTCTAAAATGAAAATTCACATGTTCTAATGAAAAATATGTAGACAAAGAGTTATTTTAGTGGGGCAGGCGGTCACTGAGATTTTTTTTTAACCTTTTGTCATTTTTGAGACATCTTTTGCTTTGTAGTTCAAGCATCTTTGTGTTTGTTACAAGTGGATAGAAGCAGTGCAGACACTGGTAACTGCAGGTCTGCTGAAATGTTCCTGGCTTATTAGTATTTTGCAGATCCTCTTGCTCTTTGGCAGATACCCTTCTATGTCACGAACAACCTTGACCCGGAAATATGTGTACCAGACTGTAGCTTATTGTCGTGGTTTAACCCGGCTGGCAACTAAGCACCACGCAGCCGCTCGCTCACTCCCCCCCCCTCCCTCTGTGGGATGGGGGAGAGAATAGGAGAAAAGAAAAAAAAAGTAAGACCCGTGGGTTGAGATAGAGACAGTTTAATAAGAGAGAAGAATAACAATAGTAGTAATAATAATAATAATAATAATAATAATAAGAGAATATACAGAATATATATAAAACAAGTGATGCACAATGCAATTGCTCACCACCCACTGACCGGTGCCCAGCCCGTCCCGAGCCGCGATCACTCCCCCCGAGCC
>NW_009259328.1:822926-829293 GCF_000687185.1 Egretta garzetta
ACTAACCCCCCCCGAGCATGACGTTATATGGTATGGAATAGCCCTTTGGTCAGTTTGGGTTAGCTGTGCTAGCTGTGCTCCCTCCCAGCTTGTTATGCACCTGGGCGAGCAGGAGAAGCTCAAAAAGTCCTTGAGTAGTCTGAGCACTACTTGGCAACAGCTGAAAACATCAGTGTGTTATCAACATTCTTCTAGTACTAAATCCAAAACACAGCACTATGCTAGCTACTGTGAAGAAAATTAACTCTATCCCAGCCGAAACCAGGACACTTATGGTGTGAATAAAGTTAAGCTTTCTTACCTCATTAAGGATTCTGCCTTGCCCTAGATATTTCAGGGGAAATAGTTGCTGTGATAAGCCATATGCACATCCTGACCGATAAAGCAACCCTATCAATACACGTTGCTGCCAACCTTTAGCCACTATCCTTGGCATGACCAAGGGTCATCAGGAAAATAATGTTTCTGCTGTGTTTTGTGCAAAGAAAAGTTCTACTTTGCCAGTATTGTGTCTGAGGGGAGGATATTACGGATTCACCAGGCTTTTTCCATAGTACACTGGTTCTCTTGCACTTGTCTTTGCTACAGTGAAAAGAATGGAATAATATAATTGAAATGAAATCAAATGCATGAAATGTATCACATGTATGTATGTGCACAGGAAAAATCAGGTATTGAGCATGTTCACATACCCCTGCTTTTCTTTACAAGCAAACAAGCAAAATCTTTGGAAAGGTAAGCAGAAAAAAAAAAAATGCAGCAAATGACATACAGTGTTGTTTGTAATCCTTTGTGGGCATAGTAAGTGCCTAGAGAACTTGACTTTCTAATACTTAAAATACACCATTTTGTTAACTGAAAGTTCAGGTTACTTTGAAAAGACAATGATCCTTTATCCAGAGTCAGATGCAATGCAAGGGAGTTTGGATAGTTGGCATGTCACGGAACAGGGCAAGACTGGCACAAAACAGAGATTCCAGAAAGGGGCCGGAGGATAAGGGTGTTGAGAGCTGCTTACCATGTGTATGTCTGTCTGTGGTCAAGTAAGACAGTCTTAATAAAGAGTTTTGTTAAGGTGATCACAAATTGATGGAAGGCATTTTAAGTGGAAGTATGTGTTAGGACTGACTGAAGGCTTGCAAAATTATTTTCATTTGGGTGGGGTAGATGGTTTTTTTGGTAGGCTTCCTTTTAAAAGAAGTTGTTTTGCATAGTGGGAGGAGGTATAAATAGTTATTTGGGGCCTGGTTTTAGCAGAGTTCTTAAGCGTAACTTAAAAGGAAGCAGTTTCTTGACTTAGGGCTTAAGCTGCTTAACAGAAAACAAAGGACACTTTTAATAGTAATGTCAGTGTACAAATAGAAAAATAATTTATTGTGAGCGGTAATATAGGGGTTTTTCCACAACTCTGTTCTGCTGCCAGTTCAGTTAAAACTTGCTGGTTGCTTGTTGTGAGAGCCAGTAAATTCATTCAGCAGCTACTGATGCTTAGCTCAGGCGTCATTTTGGTGACGAGCAAGGACTTTTCCAGAAAAGCCGATGACAGAAGAGAATTTGCTCAGATATAGCGCATGTTAATTTCTGAGAGAGGGAGATGGAGTTTGGGGCAAAAGGGAGTAGTTTCAGTGAAAAGATAGAAAAGAGTTTAGCTTCCGTAAGAAATTAACAAGCTTGGAGAAATAAGTAAACTGTTATTGACGTGAACGGGATGTAGTGCTGAAGAGGCACACACTGGTGCAGTGAGGAAGAGGAGGCTGCTTGGGTTTGCTCTTTAATTTGGAAATCATTGGACTGTTTGGCATAAAGTACTTTTTACTTGCCTCTGAACCAGAGCAGCAAGCACTAGCAGGGAAAAGTATTAAATAAACACTTCTAACTATATTAAGGGTAAATGGAGAGTATATAAGGTAAGATAGATACATCAGCATCTGTAGATAAAGCTCAGAACATACAGGGATAAAATCAGCATTGCAAAGGAAATTCAACACAAGCAAATGGGTATTAGCTAATCGGTAACAACCAAGCTGAAAATGAGAAGCAGCGTCCCATGAAAGCTTTGGGGCATCTTATTAAACTAAATAGTAGGAAAAAATAATTCTGAGGCTTCAGAACAGAGCTACATACATTCATGAAAAGTATTTCAAAATGTGACTGAAAATTAAAATACTGTGCTCTTGAGAAATTTTTGGCAGTCCTTTTACAAACCTTTGGTTCTGCTTCGAGCCTGCCTGTTTAATCACTGCAATAACAGCTCATGTTTCACCGAGGGGCACATGTGCTCGCAGAAAACAAAACACAGCGTTTTACCCTTTCCTTCATATCCCCAGGACCACGGCCACTCTATCGTAGCTAGGGTTTGGTTTTTTCCCCGCTGTTACTTTGAGAACGCGTTTTGTATAACAAAAGTGCAAGCTCATCATCAAATAAGCAATATATAATCAGGTTTTTGTGGTGGGCTGGCCCTGGCCAGCTGCTGTCGGCGCCATTGGCCTCCCTGAGGGTGCTGGGGTGGGGCTGCTGCCGAGGCGGCCAGAACCAGTTGGAACTGCTTAGCACCAGCTGTGCCTGGGTCAGGGCGGCCCGAGCTCCCCTCAGGGAGAGCCCTGCCATGGTGGCGGCGTCCTGAGGTGTGGAAGGGGCCACGGTGGCTCGCTGCCCGCCCTCACCGCCTGATGGTACGCACCCCTCTGCCTCCATGCCCGGCGCTTGGTTTCAGTGGGAGATGGTGTCCTCGGGTGCGGTGTGGGTCCCTGGGTCAGCCACACTCCTCCAGGGCTGAGCGGAGGCTTGACAGGCACAGGCCAAGCCCCGAATTCTCAGACATAGTTCAGTCTCAGGTGGTAGAGTGAGTGTGTGGGAGTTTTTAGTCAGTAACAGGTATTTTTCCTATAAAAATAATCTTTATGATCTCTCAGATTACCAATTGCTTATACAAACAGCACAGTTGTTAGCTTTGTCCCCCAGCCCCATATGCGGGGGTAATTCTGTTGTCAAGCCACTTAGGAGTTAAATTTTTAATGAAAGACATAGAAGATAACACGACGACTTCTTAAGTTCACAGTGCCAAACTTTAACAGAGTATGTGGCCCGTGTCAGGACCAGGTAGGTTAAACTTTCTTTTACAATACCAGTGAAGGAGTAGGAGGACAGGGAGAGATGAGGGGTTGGTATCTGGCAGTCGGCCATCTGCTGGTATCTACTTTTAGTGTTAATGCTGTTAACTCTTCCCAAGCACATTGTGGGCTGTAGCACACCGTGGGTTGTAGCACTCCCTCCGAGAGTTAACAGCGTGAGAGTAAAGTGGATAATTACATCCCAGGGCTGACACTCAGCACACCAGCGGCACACAGGTAAATTGCAACTGCTGAGCCTTCCTGCTGCTGGGAAGTTCCGCCACAACCCCCCGTTTTAGCCTTTCCAAGGGTGTTGAGGCTTTAACGGAGTAAGGGCACTGCACTTTGTCCAGATCAGACTGTGTAAATATGCCTCTGAAGCCATAGAAATATTTCTTGACAGTGATGTTTAGAGAATGTCCCAGATGTCCAAAAATACTAAGTAGTCTTAAAATTTATAAACTCACTTAATGGGCAGTGATAATGAGGCAAGCGGGAAAAATGTCTCAAACTGTTCAATCCGTTGAGAGAAAAATTTTGGAAAAGAATTGGGGGATCTTTGAAACAAAGGGTCAGAGTTTGATATTAAATACCACTGTAAAGCAAACAAAACCGATCATGGTCATGGGACATAACACAGCTGCTCCTGATCACACCAGTGAGATGAAAATGAGCTTTTAAGGGCTTTGTTCCGATAGTTGCTCTTTTCACATTTGGAGTACATATATTTGAGTGGATAGGTCAAGACCTCATGGGGTCAGGGTGAAGGACGTGTGCTTTATTCCTTGTGGCTTCACTCGTAACTTCAACCACAAGCCTGGTTTGATCTGTTTTTCTAGAATGAATAAGTAGCTAAGCATCTTAATCATGCCAAGACCAACTTGTTAATAATAAACATGAGAATGCAATAAAGGGTAACAAATGGCTTTGCCTAGTAGTATATCCCAGAATATTCGAGATAAATTCAGGCCTTGGTTTGAACCAAACAAGTCACCAAGCGGTAGAGGGTGATTTTGGTTTGTAGATGCCATCTGGTGTATGAATTGCAGCTCAGGTGGCATGTAAGATGCAGTGATCCTGCAGAAGCTATCCTATGTGATATTGCCTGGTACTGTTCAGGTGATCTGTTTATTCCTTGCAATAATGGAAGGAACAGAAATCTCGGCAGAGAGAAATGGTTTTTGGAAATGGACAGTTCACTGGCTGTGCAGGTTATTGATGTTTGTAGGTTATGAATGGTGGTAAGGCTTAGAACTGAACGCTTGTTGTGACAAGCTGCCCCTGCTGAAGCCCGTGGGAGTTCTTCCCAATCATTGTACTGGGATCAGCATCCTTGTGTTTAATACTCTTACATTGCAGACTCATTAGGATAATGATTTGGGCATCTTGTGTCTAGGTCTTTTCACGTAGTGGCATCCTGTAACATCCTGTACAAGTATCTTGCTGAGTGGATGTTGTAATGCTAGGGAAAAGTGCAACCCTGGTGTTCCCAGTTCTGTCCTACTTGCTATATTTTCCATGTAAAGGAAAGCCTTGCTTCTAAGTTAAAAGCTAGGGCTAAGTAGCCTGTGCAGTTACTAACTTTCACTTTGTAGTATTCAATCAATTGTAAAACGTTTTAATTCATTCTGCTAAGATACAAACGTGGGCAGGCTTTATCCTAGGCTTACTCATCAGCCCAGCTTCATATTGTTTTAGGGGAGAACCGAGGAAGACCGTGAACTAAAGATAGGCTGGTTCAAACAGCAGCTTGAGCACATGCTTAACGTAAACTACGCAAGTTATTCTGTTGTCTTGAATAAAACAGTAGGAGCTCAGATGAGTTTAGAGCCAGATGTGGTTTTTTTCAGTTATCATTATATCTGGGCACATCAAAACAAAAACTAGAACCAAATTGAAAACTTGTACCAAACACACAAAAAAATTCCTATGCACTATAAAAGCTTCGTGACAGTTATCCTGTCTAAAGTTTCAGTGGCATTCATTACATGATAGGGAGGAATAGCTTTTAAATTACCAATGTATCTTTCATATATGAAGAAACTACTGCAGGCTGAGTTGCTGGTTTTGGATAGGCTTGATACTTGCACCCTTGTAGGATGCCGGGGTGAACAAGCGGTGGGCTCCAGCTCTGAAAGTGTGTGGCTACAGAATTCAGCACGCATGCAGCAGCGGGAGAGCCTTCCTGCAGCATTAGCATTGCTGGAATCCAGATAATGCATCTTCTGAAATGCACTTTTGCTTCTTGAGTTGACTTCTCAAGTCTTGTTGCTATATCTCTTAAAACCGGGCTTTTGAAAAAACAGCTTAAATGATTAAGTGTTTCACAGGTCTAGTAGATTAAGTGACCTGACCAGAGTGTTTCCTCCTTGATCGCAAGTGGTTATCGTCCAGAGAGCACCTTTCTGATTCACTGTGTAACTTATTCTTCACTTTTCATTCAACCTGTGCACTGCCAGACACCTGCGGAAACTGGAGTGAAAACCAGAAGAATCGGGCCAAGCTGACAAGACTGTTTGTATATTCTCTGCCTCATACACCAGTGTGACTGAGCTGCTTGACTTTACAATAGGTTGGAAAGCTGTTTTATGGGACTCTTCATGGAACGGTTTTATTTTCTTAGCAGGCATTTATCTGTGTGATGTATTGATGGCTATTAGAGGGGTTTGGCTGTGATGTGCAATTTCACAATATGAAAGCACCTTTTAAAACTGTACTGTTTCTTCAGTGCTTTGTGTTTGGTAGCTGCTAAAAATGAGGTGGTATTTGAATCAGGAAAAAGCTGCTCTGGAGCAAGGAAAGATATCTTTAGGCTGTCTTCAGTGCAATAGAAAAAGCACTTGTATTAAGTCTGTGTTTTGCTGAATTATCTTAATTTGTGGAAAAGATATTTAACTTGCAAAGTTCGCAGATACTGAGTAATCATGTTAATGTCTTGCAGTGTCATATATGTGTGTTTCAAGGTATGGATGCTTCAAATCAGGCATTCGCTGTGGAACGGGGTCATTTTGCCAAGGTGCCTGATCCATGCCAGGAGCCCCCCTGAGTTGGAGGTACAGGGTCAAGCTCACAGTGAAGGTTTTGTGAAGTATATAAACACAGCTATTCAGGAATTGCCGCATTAGGCCAGATTCTGTGTAGATCACTTTTTCTGCTGCATGGGATGGCGGCACATCGAGTGCATATTTAGACAGATGTGGCTTTCTTAGAGTACCATTTAAGTCGCTGTTGATGCAGCACCCAAGCATTACCAG